>NW_017535063.1:611700-615503 GCF_001853355.1 Bactrocera latifrons | reverse complement strand
TCCGACCAGCCAAACTGTCGATAAGGAATACTATTTGATTGTTATGCTTCGTTGGCGCGAAGCTTTTCTTAAAAAGTTACTAGAATTGTGAGCCGACAATTTTAAACGTGAATGGCTACGCGCTTTAAAACTATTCCAGAAATTGACTTTAACAACTGTTTCGAGGATGGGGAACCGGTGTATTGGGGCCCAAGAGGATTACATTAAGGGGGACGACATAGATTATTTTTTGCTCATAGTAGTATAATGATCCGGTTTAAATAATTTGATTGGAGATTACTACCAAGTTTCATGTTGATTAAAATTCCGTTTGTAGCTAAGCAAGAGGTAAAATCATGATGGCCCGGGGCAGTTCAGGAGCTGCCAATTTCTAATGAAACATTAATATACAATTTTTTTGAAGGACTCAAATCAATATTTAATAAAGCCTGAAAAATATCGATTCGATAACTTTTTCTTACTGCCTTAATAAATTGCCAAAATAAGACAATTTTTGAGGTTTTCAAAACATTGCATCTTCAAAGCTTAATAAATCTCGTAATTTTCTGTGAAAAAGTTTTGAGAACAGTGTACTTCTGAAGAGCATAAATTTCGTGAAGTTATTTGGTTGTCATAAATATATGTACATACACACATTTTGACGGAAATAACCTTAAATAAACTCCTAATTTCAGCAAAATCTAAGGCTTTCCTTTACTATCATAGCTAAAATTATTGTAAATTTATACACACACAAATATGAATATGTAAACAAATGGCAGCTGTGAGATTTTTTCCTCAAATGGACAATTTAAATTTTATGCGAAATATATGGAAACTTCAATATGAAATGGGGTGGTTCTTTTGATGAGGTCGCATACATAGATACAAAATTTAGTTGAAGATTAAATCCTAGATTTAAATTACAAATCGCACTGCCATACGCACATGTTAGTATTTATGTGCAGTACAGTGCGTCCTTTTAATAACACAGCGGGGAGGATATTTATAACAGCATAMATTTTATGTGTATATTTTATTTCTACTACTTAGTCCACATGTGCCATGGTAATTACCAATAGTTAATGATATATTCAGGCTGTATCGGGCAACTAAATTGCAGCCTTGATTGCTGTATTTAGGGGTAAGAAACAGTGTAGTGTAMAATTTTGGTACTTGGCAGCCTGATTTGGGTTCATACTTAGCTTCGAAAGCAACTATTAACAAAATTGTATTTAAATATACATTGGGACAAAAAATCACTCGGAAACTGTAGTTAAATGATATTTCAAAAAGATGTAGTTTGCTAAGTTGGTAGGACTGACCTTAGTTACTATGCCAAATATGAGCGCGATCTGTCAACCCGTTTGGTTACAGTAAAAACCTCGAACAAATAATTTGTCTTAAATTTTGTATTTCTATCCCAATTTCGTGTGCGGAATCGTTGGGTTTTATCAAAAGCGCTAGATAACGGGTAATACAAGCCCTCAAAAATAGTCTAGAGATCSTTGAGACATGCCTTGTTCTGGACGACCTTAGACCTCTTCAACTGATGAAAATATTAAAAAAGTGATGAAAATGGTGCTTGAAAATCGTTAGGTAAGTGTTAGAGAGATCACATCTCAAGTGAGTTCGTTCGAAAGATTATGGTGGATTTTACGCGTTCTTGCTCGACTCGTCCCGATAAARCTGATTTTTTTTTTTTCAAAAAGAATATAGTAAATATGTCTCTTTGCTAAATCGTTCGAATTCCSAATCCACATTCATGGAGAATATTTCGAGACATGCGTTTATGAGTTTGAAAYGCAAAGAGGTCAATAATCAACGCCCCCATGAAGGCCATCCCAAAATGTGAATGAACTGGAAAGATCATTGACATAAATGTGTTACGTTGAAGGCGTCAATCAAGCGTGATGAAAAATTAAATATTTTGTTTTCTAAAAAATGTTTTCTATATGTATTATTGTTAATTGATTGGTTTAAACAAAAATATTTTAATGTTATTCTTCAACTTATGGAAAATTATTACAGGTAGCAGCTATTTATTGAAATAAAATCTCTTACTTACTTACGGCTTACAAATTGCAACGGTATCGCAGTGTCCSTATCTTACTTCCTTCTTGTACTTATTTCAAGCCGTTGCCTACATTTAGGCTAATGTTAAATTATCCAACACCTATGAACGAGATCTTAAAATAATTTTCATTACTTTGATAACGATATTTAAAAAAAGCAATTTCGATTTGCTGACAATTTTGAAAGCATTCGAATTGCAATTTATTTTAAAAATTACTAAAAACTTGTTCGTCTTGAAAAGAAACCCAGTTTCTACTATACAATTTTAAATAAATATAGTATGGACATTTCTGATATTTATTTGTACTGGAATAAATAGATGCTAATATTTCAAAATCAGTTATACATATGTAAATATTTATACATATTTATGAGTTCTTTCATACGCAATTTATGTAAGATTTCTATGCTCAATAGATTTCAATCCGAGCAAAGGCAAAACAAATTATACTTGTAGATACTTGTCTCTAGTACGGTTGCGATCGACTATTTCCCAAATACAATGCAATATTTTAGTGCGCATACAAACTTCATATACCTACGTACGTACATCCAAATCTATGGCCCACAATAGATATTCGAAAGGTATATACATACAATATAAGATTACGACGCAAATGCTTTCAACAAACGCTCAAATGACGYCTCACCATATTCGGTAGATATACACGATTGTCTGAGTAAATACTTGACAACGAATATATGTACATATGTGTATATGTATGTTTGGTGAGGTAGGAATATGTTTTCTCCCCTAATCTTGAGATATATATCTAATATTAATAGGTAAATCCATGTATAAATATTTAAAAGCAATTTATCTAGTGCATACATATATACATATGTAGGCACATACGTATATATTATATTTATATATATGTATATAGAGTATATTTAGAGGTGTGCAATATTTACGGTAAGATTGCGGTTCAATATGTCCTTTGTGATGTTCAGCAGAGCATTACTAAACGCAACTCACATCCATGTCTAATAGTTCAAATTTTGGGCCTTAGAATATAGTATCTGTTTATGTATGTATTCACTTGGCGGTGATCTGTTGATCCACGTTTCAGACAGGAGGTGCATATTGTACTGTTACAAAATGTTATTATTGTCGCATTTTGTTAAATACATACATATACGATTCATATATTCTTAAGCATTCAGTTTACTTTTACAACAATGTTTTTTGGAATAATGGGAAGATGCATTCACCAAAGACGGATGGTTGTAAGAACTAAAAACGTGGGTWTCGCCTCATTTCAATCAGTTTGCTTTCAAACGTGTTTTCCTCAAAACCGTCTTTTTTTGGATTTGCTGCAGTGATAACTCGAAACAAATGATCATCATGAGGACCAAGGAACGATATTGCAGAGGTCCGAAAGTCATTCTTGTCATGAAAAAATATCTTTAAAAGTCTCAATTACCTTATAACTGAAAGTATTTTCCGGTCGCTYATAACGGGTGAACCGGTAAGAGGTACTTTTTTCAATATCTGTTTTTGGTACTTTATCATGGAATAACGCTAACAAATTGTTCAATTTTATTGTAAAAATTCACGTTCTTTATAGAATCTTTTTCGCGTACTTTGCTCAACTTATGGTCAACATAGCATACTATTCGAAACACCATCACCCATCTTAAGGTCCAGCATTCATTATTGAATAATATTCGACCGAAACCGAATAGACCACATCCAATACGTAGTGAAGAAAGTATAGCAGACGTAGCTGAAAATCGACTACTTA
>NW_017535063.1:606587-611317 GCF_001853355.1 Bactrocera latifrons | reverse complement strand
CATCGAATGTGATATTCGCTGTTGTCAAAGCGCAAAGGGTCATACGTCTTCCTCAAAACCTTTTATTCGAACACTCCTAAAGCTGATTCATCACATTCTGTCATTGATTATGCCACCGCAACATGAAGCAGGACTGGTTTATTTAGATTTGTATCCGTTGAGAGAGGATTTTACTTTTCAATTGCCTATTCAGCAATGTTGCACTTGTTCTCAATAGTGATTCTGTGTTGGATCTCAAGGTTGATATTGTAGTTGGTGTGGATGCTGAAATGAGTTAGAACTAAGTTTATAAAATAATATTCCTAAGATGTCAGMAAAGATCCTCTGAAAGTCAAAATCGATTTCCTACTGGGTACGATTTGAGGTACTAATATAAGTAATTTATTTGTAAGTACTCAAGATGGCTAAAGACGACCCAAGCATTTTGCAATAAAACACATTTGTTGATAAAAGTATGCRATTGGTGAAAAGGGGTGTCAGGACGAAAGCCAGGCGGTGTACACTCAACGGCGAGTGGGGTGAAAATTTATAAATTCAAATTTAACTGCTATTCAAGAGCATTTGAACCTACAATACACACACATACTCGTATACGAACCCATGCATACTACTTACATTAGTGCTTAGTATGAAATTTTATTGCGTTTGAAAGCCTTCAACTAAATCTTGGTTTTTGCGTGAATATCAGTTGCTGTGGCTGTAACTGTGAATGTATTTGTAATTGTAATTATACGAGTATCTTCACGCCAGCGACGGCTGTGACTTGGTTAGCAAATTTTGTGGACGGGACAGACGAAATCACTGCCCAAAACTTAGGCAAAAGTATTTACATTTACGACAAAAGGCGCTGAAATATTTTTCCACTACAACGACAATGCCAACAAAAACAACAACAGCTATAAGTACAAAAACGCCTTGTGGTCGCACGAGTTATTAATACAAAGTAAGAAAAATAAACGAAGGGTTTGAAGCCAAAGATACTTACTCTTATTATTTTCGGCCGGTTGGAGGGGTGAAGAGCAATTGTTGATAAGATGAGTTTTGTGGCGCTGCCTTTGGGTTGGGACTTTAGTGACTATTCTTGAATTTTTGATTTGGCAGGCGTCGTGGGCGCTTTCTTGTGGATCGCCTTGGTTGGGGTTATGTTCGGGTATTGCTTTGCTGGCTATTATCAGCTGACAGCTGCTGGCATTGAACAATATGGCTGGCAATATTTAAACGCACACATACATATACAAATACGTACTATATATACATATATGAAATTTCATTTATTAATGTTATAATTTTATATTATTTTATTTCTCGCTTGCGTTCGGTTGATGCCTGCGCCAAGATATGAAAACTTTTAATAATGCCCGTTCATTTTCCAAATGCTAAAATGAATGGCTTAGTATCGGTGTGCGTTAGTACTCTTATACACATCTAGATGTGTATAAGAGACGCCCGTTCATTTTCCAAATGCTAAAATGAATGGCTTAGTATCGGTGTGCGTTAGTAKGTTTGCTGTGCGGCAGCGCGTAGTTATGCCAGTAATTATGCTTTTCAAATAAAATAAAATGAAACGACCAACGCTAAGCTGAAAGATAGCTAGATAGTATATACTTATGTATATATACAAAGGAACCCTCTACATTTCAACCCATTGGAAGTAAATGTGTTAGAAAGGCGGCGTAAAGTCAAGCGTTAACTTAAGCGTGCGACAACAATCAAACAGACAGTCAACCGAAGCGCGCCCATGTGAAAGTGGAAAAAGTTGTGCGAATATGGCATGGGATGCTTTCGGTTTTTTGACACTCTAAATTTTTAATAATAAAATTGAATGTCTAACTGCCGCCAGCGGCTGTGCTACTGCTGCCTTAGTTGCTGATTGCGTTGCTGATAATGATGAATGAATGGAATAATATTAATGAGTGCTTTTTCGCTAACAATGCTTTATGAAACTACAAATGTGTGTATGTGTATGTATATTTATACTTCAATGCTGTATGTATTTGCCTGTTTGCTTGACGCACAGATATATCCTGCTGGGCCGAACAGTAGCTGCTGATTTGATAACGCACGCAAGGCGCATTATTACACAGTTTGTTATATCTAATGGTAATGATGACAGTTAGCCGTGTTGGTGGTGGCAACGCTTTCTAGCCACCATATGCAAGTATYTAAATACTTGCATACATAYTGCAATGGGGTATTTATACAATTGTAACTGCGCCCGCAGCCGTTTTAATTTACGTAACAGTTATTTTCGGTTTAATAATGTRTACCCATATATCTAATAATCTATTCCAAATTTCAAGAAAATATTTTTTTAAATAAAATATSTTTCGTAAAAGAACTTGTTTTCGTTTGGTGGGTAAATTCTACTTTGTACTGTACTGTGTACCTTCATATTTCGGGATTCGGGAATAAAAACAAATTTTAATCAACGAAAATCACTTTATTGTGTGTCAAAATATTCTCCATAAGATCTATAGACCTTTGCATGCATTTGAATTAATTGCCAAAGCGCTTTTTGAACGCATCATCCGCAACTTCACCTTGACCACTTAGTTAACTTTTTCCGAGCGGGAATAAAAAGAAGCCAATCCATCTTAGGTGGTTAGTGTTCTTGATTTCTTAAAAGACAAGCGGCAAACAAATGGTTATCTATCACTCAGAATTTACTGTCCTCCGTTGTTSTAGTGGTATGGTTGCTACACGKCCAGTTTTTTCAAGAAAACTGGCWACCATTTGCTTGAAAGTGCTTCGTGTGTGAGCATATTTTGTTGGATTCGGTTCATCTTAAAACATCTATACAGTCGACTATGGTTTACTTTCGAGCTCATACGCGTAAGTCTACGACTCATCACATTTCACGACGTGTTTCGAAGTATCGTTAGTATTCCTTTAATATTTCTCTCTACCAAACGACAAGAACCCTTTTCTGAAAGATTGACACATTTTGTGGGATCCAATAAAAAAAAAATTCCACAACGAAATGTTCATGCGAATTGCCTCGACTTCACGATAGGTCACATGACGATCTTCAACATCAGTTTGCGCACAGCATCATTAGTTTCCGGAAAAATAACTGATTTTGGACGACCTTTCCGGAATTCGTTATGGAGTGATCAACCACCTGTATTGAATTCACCATACCATCGATAAACACTCGATCTTGTTGGAGCTTCATTGTAAAAAATTGAATTGAGTTCATCTATGCACTCTTGATGAGTTAAACCACATCGAAAGTTGTAAAAAATGATCGCGCGAAAAGGTTCGCTATTTGATTTCATTTTTTGGTTGAGAAAAAAATTTTAAGTTACCAGATTGGAACACTGGTGTTGCCAAATCGCRAAATATTATATAAATGGCAGCTAACGTAGTCAAATGAAAATGGTTTCCATACAAGCACTTTATTCCAGAAGCTATATGCTATAGTGGTTGGATCTCGACGGCTCCGCCAAATGCGCAGCTAATGAGAGAAAAAAAGGACATTTGAAAAATTTCAGATCCATATCTCAAAAAAGGTGGAATTAGTGCGCATGTATGCACACGGACGAAGGTAAAATGGCTAAATCGGCTCATCTTGTCACGCTTATAATTTATATACGTATATGCTTTATTGGATCTCCCGCGCTTCCTGAGTATTACAAATCCAATGGCAAAACGAATCTATCCTGTTCAGGTTTGTGGGAGAACGAGCGAGAGAGAGATATCGCCTTTCCAGGGTAACAGGTTAATTTCAAAGCATTTCAAATTTGTGTGACTTTCAAGAGAATAGCAGTACATAAAACGTTTGATTTTCATGTATTCTTTTCAAATGCCGTGAAAAATTTTGAGAAAATCTCAAACAGAATCAGAAAGCTTACTATTTCTGTGCGTGAATACTTGAATTTGCAAAACACGATTAAAAAATCGTTCGATAATCTTAAATTAGGCAAGTAGCCACTAAAAGCTTTCTAATCTCGTGTTCTCGAAAGTAGTTTCAGGAGAACAAAAAGTCTTTGATAATTAAAGTATACATTTTGTAAATAAATACAAAAGATTATTTCAAACATTTTGAACTAAGGCATTATTTTATGACGAAAAAATCGGTTCCAACCCAATTAGAAGTAGACCCACCGCTCTATTCTTTTATCTCTCCCCCATCCAATAAATAGAACAAATAACTGCTATTGTTCAATAATTATTTAGTTTTTCGTTTCTTAATCTTCATTCTGCTTACGAGGCGGTTGTGCYTCTGCCGTCTGTGTAGACATCAGTTAGATAAGACCCAATAAAGGAGCGACTAATTTCAAAAAATGCATTTTCTTCGAYTTGGTTAGTATGCGWYTGAATTCGAATGGTGTGGATTCTCATAACAAAATAAAAGTTTTATGCAAGTCTAAAAAGCGCTTTACAGCATCATAATGGAAATTTGATGTGATACTATTACTGATTAATCGGAACAGATTCTTAATTAAACATATGTCTTCCAATTATTCACGTCACTGTGAATACTTATTTTTATATAATATCATTCGATTTTTTTGGTTTCCGAAGAATAAATTTGGTCCAATTTCCAATTTTTGATGCATATTATCAACATATACTAGAAAACGATGGTGGTATTTTTAAAGTAATACTCTCAAGTAGTCACATCATTCATTTCGTCGAGTATTATTTCCAGTTTCTCATTTTCAAACTTTTTTGGTCGCCTAAAAATTTTTCGAATTCCATGCGAAACCATTTTTAGCTCATTTGCT
>NW_017535063.1:572864-602568 GCF_001853355.1 Bactrocera latifrons | reverse complement strand
TTTGGCTTCGTATTATAGTTTGATTTTTTCTTTTTCTATTTGGTTTGTGCGTAACTCGGAGTCAAARGGCTTTGGGATTATAGCAATGATATCAGTGCGGCGATCGGATTTTAAGGAGAGTGCACTCTATTATACTAGACCGTTACTTGCTAGATTAGTTTCGATCTATGATATCACCAATGGACTCCTGGTATTCACCTTAAACTGTAATTAAACTCAGGCCKACATTACAGCATCATCGCAATCATCAATAACAATTGAATTTCTATGTGAAAAATTAATTGATCCTGATTCATACACTTGAATAGAGTTCAGTTTCCGTGGRGAGCTAAAAAAATAAAATATGCTTKTAACMSAGTAACGTARCAAATACTGTTCATCCAGCTTAGTCTAGCCAAYCATATCTGTGTAGGGTTAGGTTAGTTGAGGCTCAAATCTTTATAATCATTGTGAGACTACTAAAGACTAGCAATGAAAGAAGAGTAATGACGAAAATTTCTTTATGCTGAGGTCAACTGATCTCATTCTGCCAATGGTTTACTATGACATTTCTGTTAAACTTAGAATTTTTTTAAGTCAAATGTTCTAGGATAAGTTTGAAAAACACTTGTCAATATCAAGTGAGTAGTGAAAACAATCATAAAATAAGAACAAAACTTGTATTTTACTCTGTAGCAATATTGAAAACGTTAACTTGAAATCTTTTTTATATTTTGCAACTTGAAAGAGACAAAGCCAGGGCAAAATGTAAAACGACAACTGTAGGATCGGAATATAAGCTATTATATACATATATTATATTATAAATATCGTTTAACTTACACACTGACCTACATATTCGGCATAAGATTTAGACAAACGAAAGTCATCGAATGTAGTATGTGGGAGTTGGAGTAGTATCGATCCGATTTTATCTATTACCTATTATCATGCCTTACTAAATAAATGTTCCCTTGGATTCTCTAAGGTACCTAAYATACAACCACCAATCATATAGAGTAGTAGAGTATACTGTTATGAGTAAAACGCTCTCTTCCTTATTTTCATTGAGATACCTCAAATATTGTCCGACTAATCCAGCACAAAGTCACCTGCAAGTTGGGTTCCAAAGGAAATAGGACTTTTTGAACCTAGCGCCCCCTTATGGCGTCATCTATGTGTCGACTGGTGCGTTAGAATCTTTGTCGAATGTCCAGTGAGAATTTCATGACATTTCATCGATTGGGAGTGATGTTATTGCGCTTTAAGTGTTTGTATGTTTGTGTTATCGGTACGAAAATGAGCTTCGAACAAAGAGTCAACATTAAATTTTTATACACTGAAGAGGGTATATTAAGTTTGTAACACCCTATAAAATATATATATATAAATAATCAATATGTTAAGCTRAGTCGATTTAGCCATGCCCGTCTATATGTCTGTCTGTATATATACGAACTAGTCCCTCGGTTTTTAAGATATCCTTTTGAAATTTTGAAAACTCCATTTTATCTTCAAGAAGCTGCTCACTTGTCGGGACTGCCGATATCGGACCACTATAATATATAGCTGCCATACAAACTGAATGATCGGAATCAAGTTTTTGTGAAAAWCTTTCACATTTCACAATGTATCTTCACAAAAGTTGGCACAGGTTATTTTCTATATTATTTCTACGGCATATAGCTGCCAAACAAACTGAACAAATAATTACTAAAAGAAATGCACCTGTGAAGGGTATATTAGCAGCCGAAGTTAACGTTTTTTATTGTTTTTCTTTATTTTCTAAAATATTCCTGAATTAGCGTATATTACAATAATATCATTTAAGCTAACGTGGATGAGTGACCGATGTATGCCAGGTGATGGAAAACCGTTTTTAAAAGCTTTCAATGGGAAAACTAGATCAAATTTTCATGGAGACATGAAGAATTAAAAATAATGTTTTAATTGTAAATAACCAGTAAGTGTAGCATATCAAATTTCCATTTTGACGCTGTTCTGCGCAACACGAGAATCAACGGGTATAAAAGCAGTTCTCCAATACTACTTACTTCATTCGAGTTTAAACGCTTACAAACCAAGTCGAAGAAAATGCATTTTCTGAAGTTAGTCGCTCCTTTGTTGGGACTCATCTTGCTGATGTCATCCAACATGGTAGAAGCAAATCCAGATCCTGAAGCAGCTATGGATGTAACCATATATAATGAATGAATATAAAAAATAAAGAATTATTGCGCAAAAGAAGTAATTGGTTTTATTTATTTAACAGATATGGATGAAGCTAAGAGAAGATAAAAACGGAAACATTTTGAAAAGCGAACAGCTTCAAGATTAATTTTTTGATCAAAACCTTTCGGATAACAGTGTGTTTATACAACATGTTGTTCGCAAATACGACGTCATATTCGTAAACTCACGTCTCATCCCAAGTATGCGTTTGTTGGTCAACGGCTACGTTGTCAAGCATTTATTTKGGAGCCTCTACTCGACGTCGTTTTTCGAAAGATTTAGAACCTTTCGTACAAGTCTAGCATTCATACCCTGAGTTTGATGGGCTGAGTCGATCCATAAGAAACCGTTTCACTCGAACAAAAATACTTGAAGTCACTGAGTGACAGTCATTCGTTCAATCGCTGAGTACAAGTCATCATAGATATCCGCAACAGAGACAAAGAAAAGTATTTAAATATGTATCTAAAAATGCAGTGAAACACTATCTAAGCCCGGTTCAGGCTTTTTAAACATTTTTTTTTTAATTTTACTTGAAATTCTCCAATCATTTGAGCTGCACAAAAGCGGCTTAATGCCGAGACGTAGCATTTATTTACTAAAACCTTTCTATGGAATAAGCGCTTGGACTTACTGATTTTCGAAACAATAGATATCCGAAATGATAACAGTCGTTGCTGTTTTCTATTAAGTGTTGCTTGCCCTACCTTTTTTCCTACGAACACGTCGCACATTGATTGGCTTCGGATTATAATTTTGTTTTTTCTTTATTGGCGTCCACTTTTTTGTTRTTTTCAGTTTCTGAATATCTCACCTTTCATGCTTTGGTTTAGTTTTATGCCATACCATKATAATTCATCACCTTAAAATCAATCATTTTGACGAATAGTGAGTGAATAGCGTGGAAGGAATGTGAAAAATCGCCGACGACGATAAGAAAACTACAAAAAAGGTAACAAAAGTAGATTTTTCTTTTATACAATTTTTTTTTTTAATTGTTAGACTAACATACGCACAATGTTCTTAACGAGCTACAATAACAAGCTGCTTTAGTCGCGCTGACAAACTCACTTGATCTTACGGCTGGTCGGCAAGTCCATACAAATAGTGGTTGATAGTGACCAAACAATCAATCTAACGTCTCCAAGCGACCATGCATATAATGTGAGCCTACATACATACAAACATTTAAACATGTGTGTGTGTGTAAAGACAAATAATGGTGAAACCGTTTTTTATAAGTATGTATTTTTTGTTAAGTGATTACACGATTTTCCACTTCTCTGCCAAACTGCATTTGTAGTGGTGATCTTTTCTGATCCTTACTTGTCTGATATGTAACTCTCATACACATGAGGTGAATGCAAGACTTGCCTACATGCCCGGACGTGCAYAGACTATCCCTCAGCCGCCCTCACTTTTAGCATACGAATGGAAAGKTAAATAAGAGAACCTGCTCTGTAGGAAAATTTAATAGATTGGAAAGGATTTTGAAATTTGAGTTCGCTTCGAAAGAAACCAAATTACATTTTATAGGAAGTCGACCAATTCATATGCCACTATCACGTACTATTTTCATCTCCCCTCTAACAAAACATAAGTAATTTGATTGGTTTGGCGGTATTAGAGGAAACCATAAGACTGATGGGCTTGCTAGAAGAGGTACTTTAGTTTCAGTAACTGCAGAATAGGAACGGGTAGGAGACCCGAGGGTTGTTTGTTGGTGTTTTGCTATTGGACTGCTCTCGGTAGRGTGATATAGAATAGTCAAAACTCTCTCCCCCAATGTCCCGCTTTTGCCAGACCAAGGCAAAAAAACTTCGGATCTAATACTTTTAGACAACCAGGTGAAATATACGAATATAAACAAAACATCTATCCGAACCATTGTTGAGAAATCTTCCCATAAATCAACATAGCGCCAACTGGTGAGACCCAATTCGTATCGAAAAGTTAATTTGGCACATATAATCCTTAAAAATTTATCAACAATCAATCTCTATTTCCTACAGGGCATATTTAGCAAACCGATCAACGTACATCATTTACACACCTTTTTTKCTTTTGTTCCTCTTTACTTAAATGAAAAGAGAAGAAAAAACACTTTTTATAGTTCCTTTGATTATTTCAGTGGCAGAGACAAGTTTTTGGGTGAGTTGATGTGACGTGATTGGTATTATTCATCACTTTCAACGTATTCATCACCACCGCACCGGCGATCCTTCAATTTTACTAACCTTTTGTTGTTTATTTTTCCCCTGCAAGTAAGCAAGTTTAATCTTTCCTATTTCTACATTTTCTTATTATCTCGATCATACCTTCGTTGCGTTAGTAAATAATACTTAAGGCAAAGTAAAGTTGATGCTAASTAGTTTTGAGGCCTACCTGTTCGTTTTGATCCTTCGCATAGTTTTTGCTAGTTGTTGTATTTATGTATAATAAATCTTATTTGAATTTTTATTTGTARATTTGTTTTTCCTGGGTTTTTCTTTTCTATTTTATGACAGGTGAGTGCAATGGTAAATCATTAAATCTTATCAAGAATGTTGTAGTTGTTAGAATGTGGAATTTGTTTAGGCATTTTCGACAAATTTTCGACGCCTATGTGCGGGCTGTATTTTAGGAAGACCACTTTTATTCATATGTATACATTAATGTACAGTGGAGATTGGGTAGTTTGTGTGGAAAATATCATTCTTGCTGATGGAAAGGGAGATGATATGGTAAAGAGTTGTTTCGATCAGCGTCGAGAAGCTCATAGTTGTAGTTTATGCATAAGATCAACGCTGTCTGTGAATGTAATTGTTTGGAAAACCCCGATTTAATATTCGAAATGAGATATTCAACAAACCCTCACAGCTCTCTCCGTAATCACTATGGCAATAGTGTGTTGCTATCCGGTCACGGATATTTCAGAAAGTTCCTCCATAGTAGGGGGAAGTCAAAGATCCGACATGCCTATACAATATTGCTATATAATGGATTTGGTGTCGTGATGTAGAGCGAAAAMAATATTACCCAGAAATATGAAATATGGTTTTCATACGCCGGGAAAAGTGGGTCTTGAACGCAGGTGCATAGATTGAAAGCTTTACAATTGAGAAAAATGGAACACTACGCTGAAGTAATGCAAAGCTGCTGGTTTCAGGGTTGGTGACGTAGAGGCTGGGGTTTTTAGTGATCTGCAAGTGGCACATGTGATTACTGTGGCGACAGCTCTGATTATGAGGCCCTCGCACATAAAAAAATAAACATAAAAAAGATCAGACATATAATAATGACAAAAKAAATGATTGTATGTCTTCGTTAAAGAGTTTGAAAGAAACTCTAAYCTAACTGTCCTCACTTTGCGTAATTGATTCTTAACCAAGTTCTGCAAGAGTTTACTTATAGGCCACCATACCGCACAGAGGTGGACGATTTTAATTCAGATCGATTTAAAACATAAAAAAAGTGATTTCTTGCAGCAATGATTCCTTGGTCACAAATTTCTGAAATCTTTCTCAACCTAATATCTCAGGCGATATTAAACTATAAGGTTTCTCGCTTGTGGTTGAAAACAGAAAGAGAGATCTTCCAAAATGCAGTCGCTTATGCGTTAAAATTTGAATATACCGAATCGACTAGTAGAAGAGCTTTTATTAGGATGTTTCAAAATTTGTGTTTAGGGTTCCAGTAGAATTTCGGAATTTGAAATTTCAGCCTGCTTGCTCAACTACCTTCGCACTCGGGCCAGAAGTATGTTAATGATGATCTACTTAGCTCACTTGGTTCAAAGGAAGGTCTGAACTCAACGAATTAGGCAAAAGTAATTTATGTAGCTAGCTTCTCCTATGTATAGGAGTACTAGATATAGAGGAGGCCTAATTAACGACGGGAGTGCTAAAGATCAATTTCATCTTAGTGAACATATGTAGGAAGGGTTTCATGTCAACTTTACTTGTCCATAATTTGGGTTGTTGATCACAGTAACATTTTCTGCAACGAAAAAGCAGGCGAGTAGGCTATGTCAGGAGCCCAACAAGACGAGGCAGGGACAATACCGTGTCCGCTAGTGACAATCAACAGTGAGCTCAATACATAATTTGTACATATATTTAGCTCAAAATTGATTSAAATCAACAACCAAATATAGGATACCGAAACAGATATGGCCAAATAACAATAAGACAAAAACTAAGGACTTATAACATAGGTCTAAGAATATTAGATAGATATAAAGACATAAAGCCACCAGAACGAATACCCAACTCTATATCAAATCAAATATCGATCTCTTGTATTTATCAGATACTAATCCTTGAATGTCTATCTACCAATAGCATAACGGAAATAAGTAGCTTCTTTGAGGGCACCAAATGGAACGTGATACCAAGATTTGAAGGTATTAGGATAGTGTATCAAAAGGGCATATCTAGCACTAATCATTTCGGAGGGACTGCACTCTTTACCTGCCCACCTACAATTCTGGGTAAATGAATCGTTTTGATTCTAGTTTACAGTGAGCATTGCCTATCGGAAAATATTTATCATGTTCACCGTTGCTCAGGTCAGAGATTTTGTGTGTAATAAACACGATACCGCTCCAGTAGCATAGTCACGTTTTACTATGTCCTTTTCGGTTTCTGCACGTCTCGATATGTTCATTTATCAAACCACACTGAATAAACAGACATGCCGTCCAGGTAGTTAGTTTTATGTCGACTCTTGACAGTTTGTTTATTTTAGTTAGAACAGGTAAACTTCGTACYCAGATTTTATGCTTACGCGGAGACGAGCTCCAAGTGAAAAATAATACAATGTTAGATGATATGTAAGTTAGATAGTATCAGGAAGTTTACTTAACGTTTTACTGCTTACTTTGTTTAAGACATTTTAGAGCCAAGTGGCAAGGAGAAGGGGAGGAAAATAAACAATTGGAAAACTCAAATTACCAATAAGTAATGGAGTACATATTTATATACGTGCATATGTTCTATGTACCCATATATTAATAAAATATGTATGAGTGATTATGTGTGGAAACTACTCAATCTATATTTGCTGAGGGTGCTTAGAAAAAAAGTAAATCGATGGCGAAAATAATTATCTATACATCCCTAAATAAACTTTAATGAAAATTATAAATATTCATAAGTACATACATACATATGAATACAAACATATTTTCATCCAGCCTCTGCGCGTTTTCCAATTCAGTACACTTTTTGTCAATGGCTTACTGCAAAATGGGGGAAGAAACCATACAGCAAGGACTCTTTTTTTAGAGGTGTTCATATACAAATACACTGCAGTATTTTCACACACATATACGATATACGCGATATATTGTTGTGGATAAACAGTTATAGAAAATAAAATCAAAAAGTGTATTCAATCTTTGTAATGATTTCGAAAATTATGTTAACAAAAGACATGCTCTGTGCAAATAGTAGCAAGGCAAATTAGAAGCGTTTCCAACTTGCTGTACAATGCCCCAATGTACACTCGCATCCTTTGTAATACATATGTTTGTACGTACATACCGACTAATACATAATATTAAGCTTTTGGCTTGAATGGCTTCCTTCAGCGAAAAGAGGAGTGATGGTACGAATGAGCAAATAATGTTATAGTAATATTTAATACGACATGGAGAATAGGGTAGGAAATCCCGATTATTTTAATTCCGGGATTTCGAGGTTTTGTGATGCCGGGCTTTCAAGATTTTAAAAGGGTAGTCTCAGGACACAATCTTTCAGACAACGACTTGCCTGCTCTTGGTAACCAAATACCTACAGTAAAGTTAAAAAAATCCGCCGACCTCTATATCCACGTCTAGGCGGTGAGAAATTTACAAAAGCCTTCGTATCGGTACCTTAAGCACTGACATCCTCTTTGCGCACCATCTGTTGGACAAGTCGCTTACACACAGMTATACACATACTAGATACTTACATATACGTAAATAGTATATACGAAGCAKAACTTATCAAACCGTATGTGAGTATCTACTTAATTTTAGTAGCCGCCATAACCTAGCAATAATAATGATGGTGATTATTCTTTCCTTTTTTTTTAAAGGAATAAAGCATATGACAACTGCAAATTAGTACAAAGGAATCGCCCAAATTTTGCAAAGCACATAATTTAATGGCTGCGCAAAGATGAAAACTTACATTTTGTTCGAGCAAAGAGACTCAAACGCACACAATTACAAATATATAATCTTGAGTGGTGTAATAGCGTCGTGTAATTGTAAAGTCTGTTTGGTCCCATCCAAATTATTCGGTGCCATCTGTTTAGTGGCACAGTGTGTGGTTTTGTAAAATTTACTACTGTTGATGGAATACTTGATGTTAAGTAAGACTCCATACTTAATATTTTGTAGCAGTTTGTATACAGATGAAGGTATAAAGTAGTATCTATACGCATTTACAAAGAAAAGATTTTCGAATCAAGAACACTACGTAAAAGAGTGGAGCAGATGTGAGCTTACTATTGGAGTACCAAGTTTTCGAGAGCTTTATGCCGCTGTGGATATTACAAGTCGCTGATCCTCTGAACATGAATCCAAATAGTCTATACGAGGTTGTTCATCTTCATCAGTTGCAACATACTTCTCAAATAAAGTGGTTAAAGAGAATTCCTTAATTCACGATCTAATTTAATTCCTCAGTAACTTTTCTCTCACTAAGATCGTTATTTGATAGACAAGTATCTCCAAAAAAACAAAAAAAAAAAANAAAAAAAAAAAAAAAAAAAAAAAAATCATATGTGGCACCACTATGTAAGTTTTATACAAGAACTAATCTCTTAAAGATAATAGAATAGAAAGAATGAGAAAGAACGCTAGAACAAAGGAACAAGAGACGCAAGCATGTTCGAAATAGGTAAAAGGTCTTTTAACTCCAGTTCGATGGGAAAACATACTCAAAGTTATAACCGATCGTATGGATGTGATAGTTAAATTTCAAGAACAACAAGAAAAAACGTTAACTTCTGGTGCACTGGAACTATATATGACTGCTGACCGATTATTGGCCTAGTAAGAGGTTACATTTTACTGGCACCATTTACAAGCTGTATGAACATTTTTAACTATGATCCCCGTCAAAACAGGCGTTTCCTGAACTTCCCGTTGGATGACTTCGATGACAACTTATCTGAAACTTACTACCCAAACTGGGATAACAATAACAACAGCGCTGGAAGTAGGCATAAGAGAGACGCTGAACATCTCCTCTGCTAATATTAAGCCTCATCTAGAACATGCCTTAGATATCAAGTCTCAATTAAACTACACAAAAAGCGACGATGATGTAAACTTCAGATCGTGTTAATAATGAACCATCAACTGGCATTACAAAGTACTTGTAAGGCGTAATCTAACCTGACTTAATTTGAAATCGATCAGTCAGTTTGTACGGCAGCTGCAATCTATAGATCTTCGATTCGAAGCTATTAGCGTTGCCTTGCCAATCATCCATACCTAATTTCGTTTAGATTTCATCTAAAAAAGTTTCTCATACATGTAAGGACTTGATTTTGATCAATAAATGAGCAGTTTCTTAGGAAGAAAAGACAATTGTCAGATAGATTAAAACCTCAGCATGCATATATAGACAGACGGATATGATCACTTCAACGCATTTCATTTCCATTCAATCATTTATTAAACGTTGATCCATTTCGGGGTTCACTACTTTTTTAAAGAAAAACACTCGACTGTCTCAAAACATGAAAATATCTGCTCACCGAAGTCTTCTCTCTAGATGAAATGACAGCTTTTGAATCTCTTTTGATTGCTCTTCGTACAAAATGCGGCAATTTTGCTTGTTTGCATACCCATTGAGACAGAAATGGGCCTCATCGTTGAAGAAAACTTGGCTCGAAAACATCGCATATTTTTGGAACTTTTCACGAGCCCATAGAGCGAAGGGTATCGCTTGGTAAGATCGATCGGCAGTTCTAACAAAAGCTGTATTTTGTACGCTTTCAATTTAAGAACTCGTCGTAAAATGCGCCAAGTCGTTCCTTAACGCAGTCCGAGTTGCTGCGAACGGTGCGTAAGCAAAAGTGTAAACTCTCAGATATGATTGCTATATTTTCGTCACTGCGTGCTGGACGGTATATTCGGTCGAATATTATCTAAAAATGAATGCTGGGTATCAAAGCCGGGTGATGGTGTTACGAATAGTAAGCTAGTAGGCCGATTATGTTGACCATGAACATTCATAATAAGGGTGATTGATTTGTAAACGTTGTTTAAGTGTAAGTCTCTCCATCATAAAATGGCAAGCAATACTGCACAAAAAATGTGAAAAAATGGCTTTTGAAAAGAGTAAAGAAAATTGATTGTCTAAAAGAAAGACATTATTTAAAGTATTGTCCCTTCTCTTTACATAATCAGAGGTCCGTGCTTTGGCAATCTTGTGGATTAATATACAATGCTCCTATCGACTGATCAAGACTTTGAAAACTGGCAATGGATCTTAGGACTAACAAGTATAGGAAGGTTCAGGCCAGGTTAGGATCTCGGTGTTAACTTATTGCAATTTAGGAGATAACAGTTAATGTTGGAAGTCTAAGCTTAACTAGATAGATTATTCGACAAAAAGCTTTTCCTTGGGTCAGTTGCTGATATTTTAGAGATCTTAGTTGGTATAATTATGTATGTCTTGAATATTGGAATTACTTATTGGATATGAAAGTAATCTTTATAATTATGGAGGTGTGGCAAATATAAATTCTTCATAAAATTTTATTACAATTTTTCCAAAAAATAAAGTGGAGWGATTTCCTTAAGAAACACTGTACACAAACAGTAAGTACTATAAAATTCGGTTAGCCGGATAGCTCTCAACTAACTGAGTTGGAGTGAGATGACAGGCAGATGATGGCATAGCGAATTACTAATAGCCATAGTGCTTCTAATAATAAGAACGAATTTTGATTTCATTTCATTTCAACACATTTTATTAGATTTCTTCGTTATTTCTGTCGTTGCGTGCAAATTAATAACGTACGAGTAGGCGAGGGAAATAAATGAACGGGTGAACAATGKTGAGGGATTTGTAAGAATGTATGGTGCCGTAATTGAACAGTTGAATGCTCGAACAGTGCGAACTAACGAATGGACAAAAGAAAAGTAAAGCATATTAAATAAAAGGGACTAATGGACGACCAGTACACGATTGAATTGCTTGATGAAAGTGCTCGAGTACAAAGGCAACGAAGAGATTTTTGAATGCTCGCACCACCCAGGCGTCTTGGCGTTATTGTAGCTGCTGGCGGCGGTGGTGGTGGTGTTGACTAAAAATTGCTTAAAACGATTGAGCAAATGACCGAACACCAGTCGGAAGCTCTCGGTGCGACAAATTTGTGCGTGCGACAGTCGGAGTTGTCGCTCTTGAAACCAAATCCCCGGCGGGCGGCATGTTCATACCGAATTTCCAATCTAATCGATTGCTGTGTACTGCTGATTATAAGCGCTGAGAATATGAATAACTGGGCGGAGCTGATTTAGTACAAGCAGGAAATGTAAGTAAGTGTAACAGTTGTTAATGATGGTGATGCTGCGACAGTCGAAATGAATGGAAAACCGGAAGGCTCGAGAGGCTGTCGAAAGGTAGTAATATACGTATATACATAGAGGGAGCGAGTATGAATGGACACGCGACCTTTTCACAAGCTTACGGTACACTCGGAAGGGTTTCACTTTACACTTGCACACACACATCTTTGAATGTGTATGTGTATATTGTGTGCGCTCTCACACCACAGGCACTCGAGTCGCATTGTAATATGAATAATCTAACTTTGAATTTTAGTAGCAATTGCCCGAAATAAGGGGTTGTATTTGGGTATTCAACCAAATATAACGGTAGTACAGTTCGATAAATATCTGCTGGCATTGCCGCTGCTCGCTTTGATGCTCGGCATACGGTCGTCAATGAAGAGTTCTCTTGCTACTATTTTATTATTTGATTTTATGTTGTTATTTGCTTGTATTTGTATGTATGTACATATTTATGTCTGTAGGTAAAGTATCTTTTATTATTGTACATATAAATCTGTTTATTTTTGTTTGTGTGTGTTTGTCAATATATTTGTGAAGCTGTGCAGGAAGTCCGAGAAGTTATAAAAGTACATTAACTAAATAAGTTTCAGATATTTATGTCTGCCTGTTTGTATAATTTATCATTTTTGTCTTTGTGTGTGTGTGTGTGTTGCCTCACCAGCGTAGTGAAGGTTGATTTCCATCAACAAAAGTTGTAAAATTTTCGAAAAAGGGATGAAGTTTTATGATCTGAATTATATACATTAACAAATGTAAAATTATTCCCGCGAAAATACATACAATCGTTCTTATATATGTACCTATACATACATATATAATATTTGACGTGTATGACTACTTTTGTTGCTGTCATTACAGATGGGCGTTTGATATAATCATAACTTGGGCTTCGTAATATAAATTATTATTTCAGTTATAATCCTCCCTTAATTCTGTGATATGAGATGTGGTAATACTAAAGTCATTGCAGCGTCCTTAACTTGGTGCTCCAGTCATTATGTTCTTGTAACATGTTGCTACAGAGTAGAACCACCTCGCACGTARCGAAATATAATTCAGTTAGATGTACAGTAAAATATAAATTTAAAATTTATGGCACAAAGTGATTACAATACACAAAAATACGGCGGTTAACTTACAAAAAAAAAAAAAAGATTAAATTAGTAATAGCAGAAGGTTACATGCCGACAACATATTAATAGTTTGAAAATTTTAGACAACACTATTAAAATTGTATTAAATTCATGTAGGTTTTCAAAAAATTTTAAAATTAGTAATTCGGTACAAACTCGGTACACGCTAAAATCTGATTTAAAAATTTGTAGGCATTTAAAAAACGTAAAAGCGCATATTCGTTACAAATACGGTATATTTTAGCTATAAATACGGTACACTTACGGTACAAATTCGGTACAGTTTATTTATTTTCTTTAAAAAAATATAAAATAATTATGAAAAGTAAGCATTAAAGCCGAAAGTGTTATATTATAATATGTTATATTATAATTAAATTAAAATATTAGACGTATTTAGACCTCTTCTATTGCCAGTTGACAAATCAAGACTGCATTTCCAAAGTGAACTTACTGTTTGATAGATCCTTACAGAAGAGAGATGTTATTAATATTGAAAACTTCGTTATTAGATACAGAAAATTTTTAGGTTACAATAATGTTTCTGGTAATTAAAGTTAGCATGATTACTTCGAAGTGTCATCCTAGAAAAAAAGTGCTCGCTTCAATTTAGTCATTGTTGGGTCAAAAGAGAATCCCGCGAGATTTTCAAATTTATGACTGCAGTCGAAGTTAATGTTTTATCTTAATTTATGAGCTTTCCACTTCTCACTTGGTATTGGCTAGTGTTTTTCAAACATATCCTTGAAGATTTTACTGAAAAGTTCTGGGTTTATCTAGAATGCCCTAGTACGAGATCAGTTGTACTCAGTATAAAGAAGTTTTCGTCATTACTCTCCTTTCACTGCTCCTCTTTAGCAGACTSACAATGACTATAAAGATTTGAGCATCAACTAACCTGGACTAAGCTGGTTTAACAGTATTTGTTACATTACTCGGTTACAAGCATATTTTTCTTTAGGGTGAACAACTCAAGACTTTTTCTCAAATATTTTTTCACCACTCCACAGAAACTGAGCTCCATTCGAGTGTATGATCAGGATCRATAAATTTTGCACATAGAGACTCAATTGTTAATGATGATGGTATGTTTTTGTTTAATTACAATTTGAAGTGAAGACCTGAAATGCATTATTGAAATCAAAGGCCAAAACGAATCTAAAGGGTAACTCTCTATTAAAGTGCGGGCTTTGCTTAAAATCCGAGCGCTGCACTGATATCATTGATATAACCCCAAAGCCCTTTGACTCCGAGTTACGCACAAACCTCCACCGCTTCGAAATCAATGGTTTTACTCATACACGTTTTTGTTTTATAACGGTATTAAACTGTAGCAGCATATAAAAAAGAGAGAGGGAGAGAAGAGCAGTGCTAATAACAATACAACAATGCTGCCGAAGCAAACAAGATTGCGGATAATTATGTGGCACTGAGCTGCAAGATAGTTGCTTGGCGCCTGTCCTCATCTCACCTAACCTCAACCCTCGCGCTTTTCACGAACATCTCATATTGTTACGCCGCAACACACTGCCGAGTTATCACATATGCTTGAGTGTGCTTGGCAGCTTTCAGCGCTGCCCATTTGATTATTCACATAGTGCGCTGTCGAAAAAGAAATTTTGTTGAAAAAAGCTGCGTAGATTGCGTGTAAATCAAAAAACCTAGTAACGTTGAATTAGTAAATGAAATTGTTTTTCGAAAGAGTGGAGGGTTAAACACTCGCATACACACACACAAATTGTACATAAGTATGCGCCTTATGCACTCGGCTAACCGTGGAAAGCGCGTTAGTCAAGTGCGATTATGCAAAAGTACAGCAGCGCTGAGCTAAAAGCGTGTTAAGTCGCGCCCAAAACGAAAGGACATTGCTTTTCACACCCTTGACTAACGGTTATTTGTTTGTGCGCATCCGTACAGCGCATACATATTTACATAACTGTTATTGTTATTGCACAAGCGAACGAGTGTCGGTGCACGTGTGTGCGTGCGACTTTCGGCGTGTATACATGATGCTCAAGCTAATGCGCCTGTGAATAGGCAATCGGCATTGAATTACAATAATTCTTTGATTAGTTGTTGTTGTTGTTAGCTCAATTTTTAATACTTGCACGCGCAYATGTGCACATATTGCTTTCGAATATCATTTGTATTGTTGAAAATATATCCAACTAATGCGTGAGCAATAATTACAGCGGCYTTACGCATACATACACAGACTCTTACTGCAGTTTAAGCACTCGCACTGAAATACGAATTTCGGTGTTAAATGACAACTAGTAAAAGGCTTAGAGGTAATAGTAGAAGCAGAGGGATTAGGTTKTGTGCCGAAATGAAATTCGAACAGGACACCTGCAAGCATTTTTAAATTAGCTGGCATCATGTAATACCATATAACGGGAATTTTTATATCAACCTTCATTTGATTAAAATGGACTACCGATTACGAGCTCAAACTCAACTTAAGTAGAAGCGAGAAATAACGTTTCTAACATTCTTTGCACCCAAGGTAAAAAAGGTTATTTAGAAAACTTGATTTCGATCGTTCTGTTTATATGGARGCTATATGCTAGGGTRATCCTCTCTGGAAAATTTGTTTAGAAATTGCATTGTTGTTTTAAAAAAATAAGCTATGGCAAATTTCGTGAAGATATCTCTTCAAATGAAAAAGCTTYTCATTTAAGCACTTGATTATGATCATACAGTGKTGATGGTAGCTATATACTATAGTGATCCGATATCTGTGGCTCCGATAAATGAGAGCTGGAGAAAAATTTCACATCGATATCTCAAAAACTGGGGGACTAGTTCGCATTTATACAAACATGCAGAAAGACGGACATAACTAAATCGACTCAGCACTCATGAAATAAACAAAATTGTGTAAATAATTCCGAGTTTAATGTTATGTGTTTATGATTTACTATGAAATGTTTTAAGTACGGTATATAAAAAGTTCTCACCTTAGTTCTGCTATCAAAATACAAGTATCTATTATCATCAAAAAGTTAAGGTATGTCGACTCCACGTGGTGCATTCTGAGTAACGGTAAAAGTTTTGTGGTCTTCATGRCCTGTTGAAATTGTTAACGGCCATTAAGCTTGGTTTCGACTCGGACTATGATTTCAAGCTTTTTTTGGATTTGGTCGAGCCCAGGGTTGGTGGTATTTCGCCGCCACTAAAATGGCTGGTTTAGCYCGAGACTGCCTTATCGTCTCGTTAAAAGCTATAAGCCCTCAATGAAAGTTCCTCTCTCGTCATCACTAAATTGATATGGTAGGTTAGGAGGACTCCATTTTTGCGCTGGTTGGTTCTGAACACATTGCCACATAAMGGCGTGCGTTAACTTAATAGAGAAGACTTTGGGACCATTAAACGCGACTACCTACTAGTAGTTGGATAGCAGCTCTGAGTGGAAATCCATCAGAAATGAGTGGTGAAAATGAAAGAAACCAAATAGTTAGTCGGAAGCGACCTTGTAATCGAACAGTGTCACGGGTGGGTCACTGCCTAGGCTACGATAGGTCCTCGACGAAAGGCAGCGAAAAACTTACCTTTTAAAAGCGCGGTTATGGGCGAGGTATATTAAGGGGCTATACCAGTATGACACTTTCAAAAATAMAATTTTTTTATTTGCTTTTTCGATAGCTTATATTTCCGTAAATATCCTGTGAAATCAGGAACGTCGTATATTGATTAGTTTTTGGATGGCAGCGTTCTCGGAGGTGCAAATATTTGTAAGTGAGACTTTAAACGCGTTTTTCTCGAAACGACATTTTTCAAAATTGCTGGCATCATAACTCAACGAGAAATTAACCGATTGACTTCAATTAAAAAATTAAAACTGAATATTGTTGAATACATTTACTATACAACGACGTACGATGTTTTTGATTGTTTTACCTAAAAAAACGATTTTTTCTTTCAAAATTGCGCCATTTTGTTAATTTTCGATATTTTTCAAAGATCGTTAGCCATTGTATAGAAAATGTCTTTGGGTTTAATAAACTCTTCTAAATTTTTTGTTTCTGCCAGTCATTCGGCTAAAATCATGCCAGCAATTGGTTCACTTTTATGAGCACCTCCGAAGACAGCCCATAACTCTGTTATTTTTCAACATTTTTGTAAAAAAAAATCTTRAAATAYAGCTAAAAATATACCTTATTACGTTCAAAGAAGTTCGAAATATTCAATAGCGTACTTTCTCTTAAAAAATTCAAGAAAAATTGGCTAATATTTCATKCGTCATACTGGTATAGCGCTTTAATCCATCAAAAGAAGACCTGGAAACGTAGGTCGAGCGAAGGTGCGTGCAGGAATCGCCTGCATAAGCTAAGACTCAATAAAACCGGGGATGTGCAAAGCTAAATATACTGTTAAATTAATATCAGGCATCGGCCTGAAAGTCCTTAAGGAGATCRTATTGTTGGAATAACAGTACAGGTCTACATCAGGCTATTTTTATTTRATGTGACTCACAGATACCCATAAAAATGGTTATATTAGATATAAAAGTGATGCCATAACAAACATATAATCTTGGGAGAGTGTTCTTAATTATTTTCTAACTTTATATTTTTGAAGTTTTCATAATTATTTTTATTAGGCGCTYTTTTTAAGCTAACTAACTCGAACATTTAATTACATACCGCATAGTTTCATCTAGTACACTCTGTCTCAAGTTGTTAAATTGGCGTAGTTTCTTACCCTGTATAATATAAAAAGATTCCTATTTCTATTGCAAAATATCCTCATAGTCATTAGCTGTRATACATATACACGGATTGTATGTTTCCTGGTAAGAGCCTTCAGATAAAATAGTGGAAGAGATTCCTAGAATGGTGCACTGCTATCACCCGATATTGTCTATACGACGATCTAAACAAAAGTATGGTAAAGAAAATCAAAACCCAATGGAACGAGCTATCTGGGTGTAAAACTGCAAAAGTAATGAGCAAAACAGTAGATTTCAAGTACACAAAATTCCTATTGACACTAGATAGAAGAGACTGTCGGAACATTATCGGAATACTAACTGCTCACTGTCTGGTGGTGACACATGCAAAGTGAGACTTCAGAGTCTGTTAAAATTCGCGTGTAGCACAGACTTCCTAAAGGATGATTACTCCTCATGGAGCTATCAACTGAACTCCATCTGGTATCGAAATGGACCAAACCTGACCTATGCGTGGCTTATTAGCTAAACAAGACTAACCTAACCTAATATAAAAAATATAACCTAAATTTGCAAAAATTGCAAAAATTTGCAGTATTGGATACTTAGTTGTTGGTCTATTTTAATTATAATTTAAAAAAAAATCATCCCTCTCTCGACGAACAAAAACCAAACTCTTAGTATAAGCCACGCATAATTCCCGTCCTGCTATATGGTGCAGAAGCTTGGACGATGACAACAACTGATGAGTCGACGTTGCGAGTTGTCGAGAAAAAAGTTCTGCGAAAGATTTATGGTCCTTTGCGCGTTGGCCACTGCGAATATCGCATTCGATGGAACGATGAGCTGTACGAGMTATAAGACGACATTGWCAKAGTTCACCGRATTAAAATACAGCGGCTACGCTGACTAGGTCATGTTGTCCGAATGGATGAAAACACTCCAGCTCTGAAGGTATTCGACGCTGTACCCGCCGGGGGAAGCAGACGAAGAGGAAGACCTCCACTCCATTGGAAGGTACAGGTGGAGGAGGACCTGGCTACGCTTGGAATATCCAATTGGCACCACGTAGCGAAAAGAAGGCTACGACTGGCGCGCTGTTGTTAACTCAGCTATAATTGCATAAGCAGTGCCTACGCCTATTAAGAAGAAGAAGAAAAAAAAATCATATAGACTTCTGCAGCTAACAATAACCATTTAAAAAAATTTTACTTAAAATTTTAAAAGAAAATTTCTTCAACTAAGATTTGTACTACTTCCAAAACATAAATTACGTGCAGTTTTCCACATACAACGAAAATCTCAGTAAGCTCACACAATTTCCAATTCAAATTCTGATTCCATTAAAATTATTACTCATTTATTTGCAATTTGCAAAATCTTGTTGTTGTTGYTGTTTTGGATATTTTATAAGTTAAAAGCTGTTGCTGTTGTTGTAGTAGCTGCACATCGCTGCCGTCAGCAATGCTACCGCGCCTTAATTCGCCGGTACTACGGTTTGTTGTTGTCGTTTTTCYTTTTCTACATTCTGCTCTTCTCCTCTCTTCTTTTTTATTATTATTATTGCCTTAGATTCGTTGTTTCAGTTTCGCTTATATACTGTATTTTTTTGGTTTTGTTGTTATCATCACTTTCGCATCCACACACATACTCACACACACGCACACTCACACAAGCAGTTACTACACAACAAAATTGCACTTTTGCTTGCGTACGCATTTTGTAGCAATTTCGTTATGAGTATATGCGTATWTATGTRTGTATGCATTTATAAATTTGACTGAGTTAYTGCGAATATCTCTTGCCACACTCATCACTTGTCTTGCCACATACATACTCACATTCATAACTATGAGCGCGACTTCCTCGTCGCAATCTTCTTCTTGGAATTCTACTCGAATTTGTAATTCATTCAATATTTACTTCGTTCTCAGTTTGGCTTTCTCTCACCAACTCCGCCATGACAATTGCAATATTTAGTTCTCTGATTATTTGTTGCTGTTGCTGTTGCTCTTGCACACACACACACATCTATTTTCTGCTATTTGTATGATTATCTGCAGTTTGTGTTGCGCTTACGTTGTAATTGTCCTTTTTAACCCTTTTTAGCAGTTGACGTGACTTTTATCTATACCAGCCACATACTTATATAATACTTTTRTATGTATGTATRTATGTACGTACATATCGCCACCTGAAATGTAAAATCATCAAAAAATTCGAAATTGAGTGCCTTATTAGTTATGCTTCACTACTTMAAATTACGTACATAATATTACATATGTTCAACATTTTCARATTCTGAGCTCAGTCATAAACCAGTTTTAATCAGTATTAAAATTTGTTTTCACTCATGTTCCATTTTACTTCGTGTTTCATTCATGCCTCTGTAAATTTCCGTAAATGCTGTTACGTTATTTTGCATTTCAGGTGACGATATACATATGTAATTATACTATTATATATGTATATACATTTTTTTCTCTCTTACCTATGATTTCGTTTCCTAAAATAATGTTGCTAATAAATATAGTATTGCTAGGGTTCAATGGATAAATATCTTCTTTCAAATAATCTCCTTGCACATTTATATTTTTGTATGAATATATGTCTGTTTTTGTATATGTAAATGTGTTTTTATTTGAGTATATTCATATACGTATATGTGTGTGTGTATGTATAAATTATATTTCAGATTTCTCTTTGCTTGATTAATTGCAGATATTTGCTATAAAAACGAAAACAAATGCATGTGACGCCCCAAATGAAAATGACAACCCTGTAGGAAATTTAAAATAATTGTTGAAAAT
Organism: Bactrocera latifrons; assembly: GCF_001853355.1. Lineage (NCBI taxonomy): Eukaryota > Metazoa > Arthropoda > Insecta > Diptera > Tephritidae > Bactrocera > Bactrocera latifrons. The sequence goes on along the minus strand of NW_017535063.1, from coordinate 582,180 downwards.
ATAAGTTTTTATTTGAGAATCTTAATATTTTCTCATGAAAACACTTTTCGCAAATAGAAAAAACAGATACGTACCTAAATTATATATTATTATGTAGTAATAAATAAAGAAAAAATATAAATATCTGGTTTGAATATAGATTGAAAAATTTTATAAATGAAATTAAACAAAGTTTTGGATGAAATTCGGTTTTTTTAACACGCAAACATTTTGTTAAATTTAATATTTTCACCTTAGGTTACTATTTTCCTAATTTCCTGTAGTAGAGAATWTTCTTTTTCAGATCTCATTCACAGAGACGAAAATAAATAATACAGTATTTTTTTTTATTTGCAAAGCATCGCTTTATTGGCTTGGTGAGCCTCTTAAACTTTCCAGCGCCTAAAGGTATGCTTTAAAATTCTTAATCTAATTTTTTAATTTTAAATTGTTAATATAACGATGTGAACAATAATACTAAGCAAATAAAATGTATATGGAAACAGTAAATGTTTTGTTAATACGCCTAAAATGCTGCTTTACTAATGACTTTACGTAATAATAAAATATATTCAAGCAATAAATTTATATGGTACAATTTACAACTCAAAATATATTCAAACAATCAATTATTCCTTTCCAGCGCCTAAGAGCTTACTCCATTGCTATAAATAATTCAATTTTCAATTTCACGATTGATGGCAGCTATATACTAAAGTGTTTCRATATCGGCGATCCCGACAAATGARAAGCTTCTTGTGGAGAAAAGGAAAAAAATATACATATATTACAGAAGAAATAATTTTCCTCCCAAATAATTATTCCCCCTCAGCGCCTAAAAGCCTAGTTTAAAAGTAGCATTTATATTAAAATATTTAATGTTTTGTCCAAATTTCGTAGCGACCTCATCCTTGTCTTCCAATTGAAGCATTACAGCAACACGTACACCTCAATGATTAGTAGAATTTTATCCTATTTCATTTACATCAATACTTTAACATTACTACGACGCTTCCGTTGTTGTCTTTGCTGCTACACCCATATTTCTCAGCGTCAGCACAAAGCACGAACGAAATGTCATAACACACATACACATGTTATGAGCGAAATTTTTTGAAATTTTGAGTATCCATTTGTATGCAGGAGTGATAATATTGTATAACAACAAAAATAACATAGATTTATGCCAATAGCTGTTGCTTAATYTTATGAATTGTCAGGACAAATGTATTTCTGATAGTAAACATGTGTTAGTGTGTCCATATGTCRGAGCTGCTGTTAACTCAGGGTTGCACTAACTTATAGCAAAAAGGAGAAGAAATCATTCTCTTATATTATATACATACGTATGTCTGTATATGTTTACACACACATGTGTATGTGTGTGCTTTTGTCTTGCCTTAAGCAAAGTCATATTATCTTGACAGACATTGCTATTATAATCACCATATCTTTCTTCTTAGTAAATTTGTTGCTACTTGCTTAACATGAGGTAGAGAGMCAACCAAAAATGAGAGTGTATGAGCAAAGAGAGCTGTCGCACACAAAAATACTGAATGCGTACAGTGAGCGAATTAGAATTAGTATTCCGAGTAGTAAGGCAATAATAATAAAAAATCAACGCAAACTAATAAATACTTATGTATGTACAAATTTACAAATTTACGAATTACGAATATGAACAAGGAATTTACGAACCAACAGCTGAGTTACGAAGAATAAGCCGAAGATGCGGTCAAATTAAAAATGTTCCTTCGTTTGTGTTTGTACAGTGGGTAATTTTGAAATTCGAATAATAAAATACTATCTGGCTTATCGAGGTACAATAATATGTTAATTTTGCCTTAAAAGTATGCAAATTTGTATACTCTTTTGTGCTRAGAATCACAGTTAGTGTGAARTTTACCAAAAAAATYKRWTTTTTTTCATAWTTCGATACCTTTCAAAAAAATTTGCTAGCATTTTAAATATAATATACATATACATATCTCAAAAAGTTCAAGTAGTAGTTACCTTCAACAATGTAGACGTTAAATTCAATTCAGAATAACTCTTGCCAACAGGTGCTACTTCGGACTGAGTAGGCAATTGAGCAGTTAAGTCGTCTCTCGACGATGAAAGACCAAAACKMGCATGGACGATGWCAACATCAGATGAGTCGACGTGACGAGTTGTCRAGAGAAAGGTTCTGCGAAAGATTTATTGTCCKTTGGAGAGATTAGGTAGAGAAGGGACGTCAAATGACGAATAGAKGAAACGACTGAYGCGCTGTTGTTAACTCGGCTCTACGCCTTTAAAGGGGAAGAGATTTTCTGTATATAGTTCTACATACAATTGATTKATTTGGTCCAAAATTTTGGTAGGCAAAAACGATCAGAACTGTGGGAAAATTCCAGTATATTATATTAAAGTACCATTTAGTCAGTTTTTGATTTTTTTTCTAGTTAAGTCACGGAAAATATCTTCTAGAAGGTAGTTTGTGTTTTCGGGTTCAATTCACGGAGAAAGCCGGATTTACTACAGCAGTGAAGAACAAAGCTTTAGCACCGTCGGAGTAATTCGAAAAAGCTGTAAATAGTTCCCTAAAAATTGTACTGTGTATTCTTAAAACATATATAATTATAACCTTAACATTTTAAAACAATCAATGCACTAGTGTTTATATAATTCCCAAAATTTCTCTCTAGCAATATGTTTCTTAAGATCTAAAAAATAACTTAAGCCCACAAAAGTCCGTTTCCATACTCAAAACCGCCATACATATATATTTATTGCCAATTATTAACGTATCGCAGCTCACTGTACACAGCCGGTAATTGCTTGCTGTTATAAACACTTTCTTAGCATTGCTTTTATTGTTTTTGTTGCCGTCGTTAATATGTCTTACATACAATGCTCACATGTTCTACAGCTTCTACTGCTGCTGCTGTCGTGCCCGCTGTTGCAGCGTTTTCGTTACAGTTTTCCCACTCAATTTGTTGCTTGCTAGCTAGCTTACTAGCTAAATGGTGCTCTCTCTTTTAGTGTGCGCCGCTAGTGAGGAGYAGCGCTCATTTAGCTGCMCGCTCACCGGCTACACTTTGTTTTGCTGGCGCTGACGTTTCTGAGCGGAAGGCAATGCCTGCGTGTGTGCATGTGCGTTTTAGGGTGAGTGTGTGCGCTGTAAGCGCTCGTTTATGTGTTGCGCGTGTGTCTGTGTGTGTGTGTGAAATTGATTTTATTAGTTTTTGGTTTTTGTGTTGAGCTGTGTTGAATTTAAAAATTTTTTGAATTGCGCGCCCTTAGTCATTGACTAAACGTGCAAGCGGCAGGCAGCAGCGCAATCAGCGGCTAAAGCGGCAACACCATTCTACAACCAAGAACAAGAATAACAACAAACAGCAAATAAATTAAATAAAATCAAATAAGCAACGCGCTAGTATAAGTAGTGGCAAGAACGTTTTGCTCTGTGACAGTTGTGGCAGATAATAAATGTATGTATATATGGCAGCGAAGTTACAAAAAATGTACGCGTTCTAACATTTGCATTCGATATTCGGAATTGGTTGGACGTTGTTGCCTTTTTTATGCGTTTAATTTCGCTTGCGTGTGTTTATTTGTGTGTTTTGTTTTCATTTGTGCGCTTSCATTGGCATTATTGAAGTGAAGTGCTATCATTCCACACATTCACACGCGGTCTTCGATTGCTAACGGTAGATTGGCATCGCCTCCCACAAGAATTTTCTGCGTTTGACTTGATGTATAACGGCATTTTTGGCGTAAATAAGACGCTGGTGAACTGAAAGGAGCAGGAAATTGTCAGAAAAGTGACATTAATGCTTGAGCTAAAGGAAAAAGGCGAAAAAATTGTTTGATATAATAAAAGTAAATAATACTTTGAAGGAGTTTTGAAATCAAAATTGTAAAAAATATATATATATTTTGATATATGCGTAAAAATTGCAGTAAATWTAAGATAACCAGGCGTAATAATAAAAAATAAATAAAAAATATTCGAGTTGCCAAGAGTTCGGAGTCACATACAAATATAACTAAAATACTATAAAACATATGCAGACAAAATATTGAAAACATATTTTAAAAATTGAAAATATAACAATTGTAACAACAATTAAAAGTATTAAAAAAATATTGAAAATATTTTTAAAAAGTGAAAATATAACAATTGCAACAACAATTGAATGTATTAAAAAAATATTGAAAATATATTTTTAAAAGTGAAAATATAACAATTGTAACAACAATTAAAATTATATAAAATATATTCGAAATACATCTTAAAAAGTGAAAACGTTATTATTACAACARCCAAACTACGCCAAAACAATAAAAAATAAGATTGCGCGCTAAACAAAATAATTGTTGTGAAATAAAAAATATTAATTTTTAAAAGGTATAATTTTAACGAAAAAAACAARAACAAAATTCAGCAATTTTAATATTGTTTTTGACGCATAATTRTAAATTCTATTTAGAATTGGCAATAACTCTACATTACTGAGGTGCGCTGAGAAATTCAAAACAACAACAATAACTTGCACATTTAAAGAAAAAAATTRTCCTATAATCCTGTTGCGTCCAACTGCATACACAGCTTGCGCTCAATAAACACAAAACTTATGCGTTACTAATAATATGCCCAGCAACTGCAGCATCCTYCAAAATTAACCTCCGCAAACAGTAATTATAACACAAAAGCAACTACCTACAAACAACTYGTAAAGATCTTTACAAGTAAAAATATACTTTAATACTTTAGCAGCCGAAATAAAATTTAAAATTCAATAGAAATTAACTAGACATGCTGTGAATTTTGTGCGAAATAACGAAACATAAAAATTATTCTCTCCGATTTGTTAATTAATAAAAACTTAAAGAAAAAGTGTATTTAATTTGTGTAAAACAACTATAAAGAACAAGCGTCGTAGCTGCTTAAAATTTGTGAACTTCATACAAGAACCACAACAGCGTGCAAATACGCACGTGAGCTTCAAGCCATCCAAACCAAGCACCAACAATCAATCTAACGCAGTCATTCTAAAAAGGATTAAAAGTGGAAGACATAACGGCAAAAATGGTAAATATACTAAAGAATTACATATTTTTTAAACTATTTCTAACTACTTAATCACTTGCTTGGGCGCTGCTTAACTACTGTGCATTAAAAAATTAGTCTCACTTATTTGCTTGATAAGTCAAATTCTAAAGCGGATAATCACATGTATTACTCATACACATGCGCACACACATGCTCAGGAAAAAAAAAAAACATAATATATACGAAAATTGAAAAATGTGAAGTTGAAATAATTTTTTTTTTCTAAAATGATTAGAAATACTCGTGTAATAATTTTTTTGGACGAAATTTAGAATTTAAACCTAAACAAGCAAAACGTACTTGCGTTTTGAAGAAAAATTAGAATATGGCTAACTGTGATTTATTAATTACAATTTTTTATGATTTATGTGATTTTTTTTCTGATATAGTGRGGAAGAAATAGAACTAGTCAGCTGCTGTTTCTTATAGGATAGTGCAGAAATGATTGTCTCATGAGCGCTTGGTGGTGTGGAATTTGAAATTTTGGTAAATTCTGTGATTTTGCTTAGACCATACCTGCATATATTTTAAGAATATGATACGCTAAATTATTTATATTGAAATTGTATAGTACTTTCTGAAGTTCTATTTTCTTGTATTATTATGAGGAGTGAGTTTCCAGTCTTTTACGCACAGYTAATGAAGTTTATGCCCATCGGAAAATTGAATAAAAAATTTTGAAATCAAATCATTGGAAAATTTAATGCCCCAAAAAAAAAAAAAGAAAAAGTTCCTTTCATCGGAATCGGAATAAAGATACTCACATACTATGCTCCAACATAAATTAAGTGTTATTATTCAATTATACAGGCACCAAGCATTATATATCGTCACCTAAAATGTATAATAACGTAACATCATTTTTCATAAGTTTACAGGCAAAGGAAAAACGATATAATAGAAACTAAACATATTGAAATAAAATGTGAGATTTGGTTATAAAATGGTTATATATTGTGTATATATTGGTTATATTTATGGGTATATTTGACAGCGGAAGCTGAGCATTTTATGCTACATATATGTATGTAATATGTTTTAGTGAATTGTAAGCAACAAAAAACTCAATATTGATTTATTTAATGATACATTGCTTTGAAGTTCAGGTGACGATATATTTGATGGTTTGTTTATATGGTTTGTGACCTATATAAATAAAGTTTTGTTTAATAGGTCTCCATTTTCTTACATTATCCTTAATTTGATTAAGCTATAATCCTGATCTATAAGCTATATGATATGTGGGTTCTTAATATAAATAACCAAAATTTCACAATTCCGGTTCCACGAACGAATATCATAAACACATATCTCGTACTTGATCAATTCCGTCTATGTTACTTAATTGTTCCGGTCTATGTATGTCATTTGTACGATTTTTACTCTCAAACAAAATATTTATGATTTTTTGTAATAAGCGCATAGATTAGATTAGTTTTACTATACGTTTAAGCTAGTTTTTAAACCAAAAAAGGTCTTATGTCAATGAGCTTGCAAGCAATTTTGAGAATTCTATTTTAAAGATTATTTATATTTAAGAATGACATAAAATTTGTAAATTTCGTTAAAAAATATACGAAAACATTGGTAGGTAAAAGTTTTGTTTATTTTCAATAGTTAAACAGTCAATTGTGTAAGCATACCTGAAGGAAGTGCAGATTATAAAACTACCCTGTCTAAGTACTGAGTTTGCCACCAGCTGCCACAAGTAACCAAATACAACATAAGTAATGTTCTCTGCTGGAGACATTTTGCAAGTGCTTGTCATAGAAAAATCACTAGTTGCTTAAGAATAACCTGCTATTTTCCTTAAAAGTATCAAATAGGTAATCTCTGAGTGGTTAAATTGAGAAACTAATACTAGATTGTGAAACTAGCGCTATTTGGTTGGTGATATACATGTATAAGTTATTAGTCAATCAAAATAGATGAAAAAGTAGTGACTTGGACAATAGCTTCCCAACCTTTCTTCAGTAAACCAACCAACTATTTTTTTTAATAAATCTCTTCCGATAAATAAATTAAAACTAAAAATATGCAAAAACCAGAAAAAATATAAACTCGATAGCTCCCAAACTATAATACTCTTCACAGATAAAAAACTTTTCCATACAAGAATTCGGTCCATTTGTATGGTGACTATATGCTTTAGTSGTCCGATATCGGCGGTTCGAATAAATGAGCATCTTTTTAAGTATAAAAAAACGTGTGCAATATTTCGATCGATGAATCAAGAAGTGAGGKACTACTTAACCTATATTTTGACAAACGGACATGGCTAAATCTACTTGGCTTGTCACAGTGCTCTTTTGAGTGACAATAAAATACTTGGAAATGGTAAATAAAACGCAAAATATTTAGTTATTCATCAATATTTATTTTGGCGCCTTCAAAGTAATCCCCACCCGATGTAATATACTTTAGCCAACGATTCATTCGATTTTCCAGTACTCGAAACACTTTTCATAAACACTTTTTGGGATTGCCTTCAGCTCTAACACTTGCCTGACGATTTTCGAGCACCATATCTTTCACGTTTTTAATATTTTCATCAGTCATAGAGGTCGATGGTCGTCGAGAATAATCTGTGGACGGTCTTTGAAGGTTTTGTACTACTCGTAGACTTGTGTTCTTGATAAAACTGAATAACCACAAAACTCTTCCAACATTTATATAAAATATATATGTGTATATTTTAGATTAAATTATCGCCACTCATTTATAATACCGTCGGCTAAATCATTAAATTATAGTAACATGCTAATTGTTAAAYCGTCATCTATATATAATATTTACTCCATATGTACATATATTATATACATTTCTGAGTTTCCCAACAGCTGGTTAAGCAAGTACAAGCACTAAGCGGAAATTATTAGCTAGTGTAGTCACACATTAAGAGCGCTCACCAAGCACTAACTTATAGGCGCGAAATAATACTAAAAGCTTACACACATGCATACATGTATCTGTAAATTCACTGCTCTATGGAGAACAAAAAATACACTGTGCTTACTAATAGGTGACTAATTTGATTACAAACTAAATATGACAGCGACCTGATAAATTGGGATCACATTTAACAATAGTTTTATTTTTACATATATTTACATATGATAGTAGAGAGATGTATGCATGTGTAAATGTACATTTTTAATTCTAAACCTCTGTTTGTGTGTGTGTGCGCAAATAAATGCCCTGTGCATAAATAGTAAAACAGTTGCTCTGGATTTGAGTCATTCGTGCGCGCTTACTTATTACTTATTTGCTTAATTCAAGTACTACAAATATTTAAGATAAACCCTGCACTGGATTGTGAATGTCGTAAAACATAGTCAGARAAAGAAATGGTTTCTGCTGAAAATCAAAGGGAAGCACAACGTTTAGGTTAGAAGTGTTGTAAAGAAGCTGAAAAATAAATTATTTTTATAGAGGGGATTCCGTTGCGGCGGAAGCGATCACGGTAAATTCTTAATAATACATACTCATTTCAATAAACGCCAATATTTTAATGAGTTGGTTTATATACTGTAGAGATAAATATGCGTTTTTTTCTTTCATGATTTCTTGGTAATACATGTTGAATAAGTTTAAACTTTAATTTTGGGGAAATTTTATAAAAATCTGGTATTTTGGTAAAAAATTTGATTTATAAAAAAATTATATGTGCATTATCTTTTAAATAAACAAAAATTATAAAAATGTCGATATTGACAAGAATGTTATTTTGTCGAGAATTATGTATGAATTATATGTATTTTAAATTAGAAGTTAGTACTTTTGGAGATTTCACAACTATTTTTGTTTAGAAAACTCTTCCAGATTTTTTTTTTTTATATATGTAGTATATGTACCTGTTTGCATTTATATTTATTTTTAAGAAGGGATAGAAGTGGATAAAGTCACAAGAAGTGGTAGACAAAAAACTAAAAAAAATTTCTGTCTACAAATACGAATTCTTGTATGACCTTAATACTTTTTTGGTTATAAAATATCTATGTATAATATCTAAACATCAAATAAATCATATGAGTTCTGATCGATCAGTGATGGCTTTTTGACTGATTACAGAAACTTGTGGGGAGTATATATTTTATATTTACTTATGTGTATAAAAAGCATGACTTAAAGAAAATTGGAAACGAAGAAAGTGGAAAAACTGTATTCAAAATTTCTTATCTTATCTCCCTTTGAATTATTTGCTTGTTTTTGCATTTTTTAAATGAGTATAATTAATAC
>NW_017535063.1:568840-572169 GCF_001853355.1 Bactrocera latifrons | reverse complement strand
GGTTCTGACAAATGAGCAGCCCCTTGGAGTGGGAAAATGTGTGCAAAGTTTCAGAAGGGTATCTTATAAACTGAGGATAATAGAAAAACAAAATTTGKTAGCATTGAATATAATGGTTTCCTATCAGTTTAATAAGGAATCTACGTACTGTCTTGTCTGCCAACTAAACCACTTTGTTCTTGCTTTCACATGTAATATGCCAAGAGATCCAAAGCAAGCAGAGAAATGACGAATCGAAGGCAGCTATTGATTGTAAACAACAAAATAATAATATCATTTAAAAATATGATTTCCTAAACAGTTGTCCATAATTTCTTCGCTAATAATTTCTAATTGTGGACAATTAGTCGAAATGACACAATTTTGTTATATTTTACATAAGTACTTTATGTATATATACATACTTATATATATGTATATAGTAGGTATGACATATGCATACTTGTTCAGCATTTCATCGCGTCATGTGCCCAATTGCTCGCGTTTAGTTAAGAATTATAAATAAAATTGTTCAATAACACATTCAAAAATTAATAACAGTTCTTATAAGATGATATAAATGTACGAAATATATGTTTGCGACCAACCAAACATCYATACATATTTACATACATRTATATATGTATGTGTATGTATAGACCTTTCTTAGAAGCGCCTTTACGCTCATGTGTTGAACACAATGCTCGCGACAGACTGCAAACTACATCTGTCAAATATTAAAATACACACGTTCTTATGGACAGACCTATTTTGATAGCTGCACGACTACACGACTGCAGGCCGACAGTTGTCGTTCTCGMTAACTTCAATTTWTAGCGARATTCTGTAACCAGTCTCTAGTCTCTATTTGAGACATTTTGAGGTAAAATCTCAATATGTGACTAGTTMCTATTCACTAAACAGTCTCTAGCGTTAGTCTCAAAATATTGCCTCAAATTTGAGACCTGGTAGTTAACGGATCACAAAACCAAAAAGAACTCTTGTCTGCTATTTTGAATATACTGATAGATATTAATCGATTGTAATTTTTTTATATTTTGTAAGCAACTCAAACACGAAAAGGTTAAAAAAAGGTKGTTTGAATATATTATATATAAGTTTAAAAACATCTCTGAATTATGAAATGTWATRGAKTTTGTGACTGTCACTTACAGAATWGCAAAATCGTCTCAAGTCTCAAAAATTGTCTCTAACTTAAAATCTCAAWTTTAGAGACTTGAGACTGTATCACAGTACAGAATCGCAYGGTTAATCCTATATTTGCCAATGACAGTAGAGTTGACAGTAGAATGGAAGATAGATAGATGAGGTAGCGTGGTGATGCCACTAATATGTAAAATGTAAAATTATTCACAGCTCTAAGAAACTTTACGTTATTTGAGAAGTAAAAGCATAAAATAGCTTTGTTACATCATTTGTAATAACAATTGATAATTTAAAGCAAAAATATTTACCCATTTACTTATTTTTTCCATGAAAATTTTCACTTTGAACAAAATATTAAAATTTCATTGAAGTGCACGGTATTAGTATGGCCACAACGAAATTGCGCACATGCAAAGTGGACAACTGCGTTGTTTTGTGTGGATGCCGGCCATTGTTATGTTGCTGCCCTCTCACAAACGTTCATGTAGTAGGATTCACAACGGCATTTTCAGTTCACTGTCGTGCTGCTGCAGTCTGTCGCTAGCATTGTGTTCAACACATCAGACACACTGAATAAAATTGTGTTAAAGTCGATCGAATGATAAATCATCAAGCGCAAAATATTAGCAACAACAACAACAACRAKCAAGCGAAATTGGCGAAGAAGCAGTGACACAGCTGCAACAGTGTATTTTAGTTAGTTTGGGTCTTTATACATACCACGCATGTATGTATTTGTACATGGGTGTGTGCGTGTGTCGGTCAAAATGATATAAAAGGAATTTTGTGTGTTTAAAAAACAAATAAACTAAATTAAGTATGTGTGCATGCGCCGAATACTAAAGGAGCGCCGCAGCAGCGCTCGCATTTAGCAGATATTAAATGTATGAAATGAATATAACAGCAACAGCAACAACAACAGCTGTACAAGCATGAGCCGTGAAAGCATCGAAAGCGATTCATAATTATTTACAATTGGCTACGAAAGATACAAAAACAAGTACAACAACAACGTGGACATACTGAAATGTTGCAGAAATTGCAGATGAAGAGGAAAGATGCTGCCRCAGGATGATGGCTAAGCGGTGGGCAAAGAAGCGTTGACTGCTTAGCGAGCATTGCGGCACATACACCTAACTACACATACATACATATACATATACCATACACATAAATATCCACATGATTTAAAATCGTACTTGATGCGCGCCGCGGCGGCGGGGCGGCAGGGAGGTGGTTAGTTGCAGCTGCAGGAGCATTTTAGTAGCGGTGCATTTGGCACTTCGCACAAACACACTAACATACATACATACATACATATGTATTTATGYACACTTCTGCGGTTATGATTTTGCCACGCTATTTTTAATAATTCCAACACATTTTCAATATTTTCGCACACACACACACATGCAGAGCCAGTCACAAGCGCATGGTATATGCACTTTAAGTTATAGARAGACGACCGACTGCCAGGTAGGCTAAAGACAGCAATCAAATATTTTTAAATTCTGCAAACATACACACAAACTCGCRTCTATATACATATGTATGTAGACTAGCGGTAAATTGAAGTGAAAAAGTAAAAAAAAAAATTGTAAAACATATAAAAATAACCGAACGGAAAAGGAAAATTTTAGTGAAGAAATYCAAACGAAAAATTAAAAGAATAAATAATTAAACAGCACAGTTCCAAAATAAGCAAAACACAYGAGCTTCTGAAGTGCTAGTAAAATCGAAAACGTAATGTGCGATGATTAAAGGAGTCACATAGGTATGCTCACACATAACCATASACATATGTATGTTTATATGGACTTAGTCGTCAGTGGAAGAATTAGTTTATAGCGCTGATGCCAAATTGCTAGAGAGGGGCTGAGYTGTATTGATATAAAAAATTATTACGGCGTTCTTCTTGTTCTTACAGTTAGTTGCTGTTGTTGGCATACGCCATGGCGTAGTTCAGCGGCCAGTAACAGCTGTTGCAGTTCGCTTGCCTCTGCCTTTGCTCTAGCGGCGCATTGTCGTTTCCTGTTGTTAGTTAATGTGTTGTTGTTGCCCCAAAGCATACTTAAAATGTATAAAAAAATATAAAAAAACCGAATTAAAAAAAAATAAATATTAATTGGGTTATAGCATATAAAGAAAAAAATGTTAAAAATAATCTGGTTAAGTAGATGAAA
>NW_017535063.1:563374-567719 GCF_001853355.1 Bactrocera latifrons | reverse complement strand
AAAAAAAAACAACAACCACTATTAGACAGATCCTTGGAGTGTTGTAAATTGAGGAAAAATGTTAAAATAAAAAAAGTGTATGTGTCTCCATATGTATGTATGTATGTGTGTGCAGCTTAGAGCGGGTATTGTTAGAACACCTGTCTCTTATACACATCTAATTTCGATACAATTTTATAAGATGGTATTTTTGCCTTTATTTAACAAAAAAAAAATATTTACTTATACTTTCAAAAATTGAATTAATAATTGCTAAAAGTGCACGAAATCAATTTTTCTTGTTCTGTGCATTTTCATTCGTCATATATTAGTTAGTGCACCAATTAAAATTTCTGTGTAAGCAATTTCTCCTCGTAATTCAATGGAAATAGAAGCCACTGCAACTTGCAACACGTCACCCCATGAATAAGCGATTCCGCTAATATTGCATACAATTTTCCAACCACACATGCAAACATACATATGTATGTGGTATATTGCCATTCTGGCTGACGTTATTTGAGAAGCGCATTTAAAATACAACAAATAAGCRCATTCACTGCAATTTCATACTAAACTAAAAAGTCAAGATTTCGAAAAAGACAATAAAAGAATATTCTAATAAAACGAAACAGGCATAAATTGACGATATGCACATATTTAGTTGTATATAAGTGAGTGTATTCAATAAGCAGCAAAGCCAAATGGAGTCACGGGGAACATGTGTATGTGCGTGTATGTGTTTGTGTAAAAATAAATTTTATAACGAATTTATTTACTACTATGTATGTCTCTAGATACATACATACATATGTATATACGCTTAAAACTAAACTACAATGGCAGCGACAACAGCCATGACAACAATAACAATATTCTAGCAATACTGACTACTACAAAAACGTTGAACTAATGAAAAGCATAACGATTCGTTGTGGCAATAAATATATTAATTGATTATTACTTTTTTGTTTTTAGTGCTTTATTTTCCTAACAATGTAGGAATTTGTTTTTGTTTTTGCAGCGGCTGTTGCAGCATTGCCACTCAAACTCACATTAGGCATACTCAGCAACATTTCTCTACATTTCATGTACATGTATGTGTATGTGTGTTTGCTTGCGTCTAGTATAAGAGAGCGCAAACGATCGCCAGCAGCTGGGCGCAAATGCGCTGGGAATTAACTACACACACACACACACACATAAAAAACACATATGCCCACACATACACATATACAGCCATACTTCGTTGGCTATTGGGTAGTTGGGTGGTTGGGTGGCTGTGTGATTTAACCGTTTTTCTGCCTACTGCTTTAATAAGCTACACATTTACACACACAGGTYTATTTAGTAACAGTGCAGCTAGTGTGCGCTAGCGCTGGTTCATTTATATGCATCTATTGACGTCTTCGGTTTTATAGCATTCTTTAGGCTTATTAGAAATTGTATAGCACAAAGATTAAATAGAGGTTATAAAAATAAATTGTAATAATAACAGCCGCTGAAATCAATTGACGAGTTCTACATCATAAATTGTGCTTTATGTAATTCAGGAAATAATTACCGGTACACGTGAAGTCAAAAAGATATCTTGTTCTGCGTWTACTATACGAATCGCAAATGAGTACCGCTGAGTTTGCTGTTCAAAAGTGAAGCCTAGTTTTCGGTGTTGGGAGACTTTTTTGACATTTCTTGATGTCACTACAAACATTTTTAGATGTTGGAAAGTTTTTTGACGTTTTCTCCTATCTCTGAACAACTGGTAAGCATTTCCTGAAATCTTCAAAATTGATTTTTGAAAAATTTGTAAGAATCTCTGGATGGTAAAACGACGGAAATTTGTTGAACGACCATAAGTCCACCGACAATTTTGTGTTAGGATTCTATTTATTATGCAAAAAAGAAAAAAGCAATATATTGCACTTGCACTTCCGTGTAATTATTKCTCATTTCTCTTTCAAATCGGGATTCCAACAGTAAAGTAAGTTAGCTTTATAGATTTCTTTCTAACGTGTTTTCGTGGCCTCTTATGAAACATAATGATTGCTTAACTGCAATTTTTAGGTTAAAAACTGAAATAACCTATCACTAGCCTATAAAATATCAAYAGTTATTTAAGAGTAGCACGAGTTTTTCAATTCTAAATATCAATTAATATACTCAACAATCAATCTATGTGGTTTCTAAAGTAATTGTTTTTGTTGTATTGCTCGGAATTTYGCAAACTAATGAAGGTCCTGAGAGTATTATATAAAAATTGTGTACAGAATTGGTATATTGTAATTTTTAGATATACATTTATATACATTAACATATGAGAACACTCATATTTCGAAGGGTTCTTTACTGCTCATATGTTTTTAGGGTTTTGAAGGACAATGAAAAGAGGAGTTTTGAAATGGAAGCACAATTTTCAGTGGTWAACTATAAAAAGTGCGTGAACTCAACATCAATAGCTTCAGTTAATTAATTGAAAAGTAATTCCTGGTGAAAAATCCCTATCATTGTCAACTTAGTAGGAATTTAACTTCCAATGGTAATGATAATGCTACCACTGCCATTATCATCCCGTTCATACAAACGAGCCACAGTAAGAGCAGTATTAGCAGTTAAATGCATTTTCAATGACTTCAATCAGAAAAAAAAATAAAAAAAAAACATAACATCAAGATTACACACACCTGAACGCAAACTACACATACGTAGCAACAACAACAAAAATTATATATATTTACATGCCAGTAACTTCAACAAACAACAATCGCAGCGGATTTAATGCAAATTCGTTCCATCACTCAAACACACATTAAAGAGCAGTCAAAGACGGACAAAGGAAAAAACGGTTTATGTGGAAAAATGCCGTAATTGAACAATGAATGGAAAAAGGAATGATGAGAAATTGAGAAGAGTTAGCGTGAGTATGACTATTGGCGGCTGATAGCTACCAGACGCATATACAAACATACATACACATACTTATTTATGTGTATAAGTTTGTAGGTGCGAAAGTATTTGAAATGCAATAGGCAGCTGCATTTGATTATTGACTTTGATGTGTAAAGAAATTAACACTCCATAGAAGTGAGTGATTAAGCAAACGCAGTTAATTGAAGTGATGGTGGCGAGAGTAGACAAAAAATAAAAAAAAAACAACAACCACTATTAGACAGATCCTTGGAGTGTTGTAAATTGATGAAAAATGTTAAAATAAAAAAAGTGTATGTGTCTCCATATGTATGTATGTATGTGTGTGCAGCTTAGAGCGGGTATTGTTAGAACACACAAGCATTTGACAGAGCCAAAGACAAAGGCAAAAAGTAGAAAATATTCATGCAGGATTGTTTTGTATTAAAAGAACAAAAACGGAAAGATATTAAAGCTGACAATCAATCATCGCGTCACACCGCATAAAAAACAACAAAAAATTTCATTAAAATAAAACAATGGAAATATGAAAGGTWCATATGCATGCTTTGGGTTAGTACCTTAGCGACGCGCAAGCTAAATACTCATATGTACATATATATGTCAGTATGTACATATGTAMGTGTGCATTTATATCGGTTTAAGTGTCCATCAAATGTTTGTTGTTATGTATGAGCACTACCGTGATTTTAGGGGCAACATTTGACGAAGTTTGACAAATCATGTCGTCTATGAAATATACACGCGTAAATGCATACATACAAACATACATTTTTACTTACATACGCTGGCAGAAGTTTGTTGTTGCATATAGAAACATGCTTTGCTTTAGTTCCGCTCATRTGGTTGCGCTTTTTCTATACGTCATACAGCCTTGTCTCAACATACAAACACACAAACACACGTACATCAAGTGCATGCCTCTACAGCWTAACATTCATCCATTTAGCCATAAACAACTATTAAATTAATTTCGAATGTTAAGTATTGAAATCAAAATGTTGTAAATAAACATTCCTTCAATAATTGATGTGCCAAAATTCATATGTAGCGTTGCTTGTGCTTTCACCGAATATTTTTTTGTCTGCATGAACGCATATGATGTCAGCTGTGCACCGCTAAACTTGCGCATATGCATGAAAGGAGACATTAATTGATCGATGTACTTTATATATCAAACTTTTGTTAAACATAAGATACATGTTTATACGAAAATTTGTTTGCTTTCGCTTAGCTATAAATTAGTATAAGTAGTTTTTAGACTTACCGGCTTAAATAAAAAAATACTTGCATTTTTTAATTCTATCTACTTTTTCCTACATATTAATATTTGTATGTATATTAAGTTACATATGCAGTGGAATATTTAAAATTTATTCGTGGGAGGAATAATTTAAAATTTGAATAATTTAAAATAAGTTTTTTTATTACTAAAATAAAA
>NW_017535063.1:557719-563172 GCF_001853355.1 Bactrocera latifrons | reverse complement strand
ACATCATATAAGATCTTTTGCTGATTTTTCGATAAAAAATAGCATTCTATTTTAGAAAACATTAATTTTATGAATTGTCAACATTGAGAAAGAGAGGTTTTTGCAAACGAATAAATTTTTCTAATCTAATTTCTACAAAAATTATATCAATCAAAGCAACGGTTCTGAAACAGTCGARCTTGTTTGAGTTTTAATAAGGAAAGCTTTTATCAAAAAGGATTTATCAAAAGGCTATTAAATTTTAGCAAAAAACATAAAAAACACGAATACAAACGCCACTACCAATATGCTTCTTCTTTAATAGCAATATCATTACTAAAATCAATATTCATAGCAATATCATTACAAATAACAATACCAYTATCATTACCAACATTATGACCCATTCCAACACCCATATTAACAGCGATACTATTACCAATACAATAATTAAAAGCAATACCAATACTATTATCATTATCGATATCAACATCAATACCAAAAGCGTTACCAATACCAACACAACTGAACCTGAAAATAAAAAATTACACGATCAACGCTAAAATAATTAAATTACTATCGAAAGAGTCTACGAGACATTGTTAAGGAAATAATATTGTAATTAAAAAATACTACTGTGGGAAAGAAATAGTARGACCTTTTAATTTAAATTTCGTGCGAAAATCCATCGTCGAAATATGTTTTACCTAGGTTGGTGGGACTGTCAGTGACACCTCTGGCAAATGTCACATCAAAACAATCATTAGTGCTCACGCCTGTCTTATGAAGTATTTAAAAGACCTTTCGGCGATTTTTACGATGAGTGAAATTATTCAACAAAGAAGTTCCATTAAATTTTATACACGGTATCAAATTTCTGGTGCTGAAACGTTCAGAATGTTGGAATAGGCCTTCGATGATAGTTTTTTGCTGTGAGCAGTGTTTTTGATTGATAAAAATCATTCAAAGAGGATTGGGAACATCAACTGATAACCAAAACATGTCAATTAAGTAAAGAAATTACYTATTCGGAATCGACGATTAACAGTCAGAGATGTTATTGGCATCGTTGGAATATCCGAAGGATTAGTGAAAACCATTTTGTATGATGATTTGGGCTTAAGAAAAGTGAAAGCACAATTGGTTTCAAAATAACTCAATTTTTTCGAAAAATAACGTCGCGTTTATGTCTGTAAAACAATGCTTTGCGACTACCAGGATGTCATGAAACGAGTTTTTACCAGCAAAGAATGTTTGATCTATACTTACGACCCGGAAACAAACGGTTAATCTGCCGCATATCATGGCAAAGGTGAGCCGAAGCCGAAAAACCCACGACCCTATAAAATTTATATGTAAATGAACAACATAACGAGCTAAGTCGATTTAGCAAAGTCCGTCTGTCGCCTTTCAGTTTTTTAAAGTAATGCTTGAAATTTTCCACACGTGCTTTTCTCCCTAAAAACTTGCTACATTTGTTCGAATCGTCGATATCGGAGCACTATAGCGAATATACAAATAAATCTATCAAAGCTAAACCCTTTATTTGTGAAAGTTATTACAGCTACGGTACAACTGAAATTAATTTTTTTTCTTGTTATATCAAATATATCAGCTTCCATTTCAAATCCAAATACAATATTTGGAAAAATCAGCCACCCAACACTGTTTTAGCAACCCTTACATAGTTATAATATTAATGCATGTACATATATACATATATGTATATAAATTTATATGTATGCAATACAGTAATAAATCCTTTGCGGTCTGCATTAGTTCATTTAGTAAATATTGCCTTTGATCTTCAATTTCCCACAGTAATTGTGATTTCAGTGCTTTTTTCATGCCAAAGGCGAACGGTTTGGCCACAATTATGCCATGAAGCATCCCTCTAAAAAGCGCTTTAACGATTGGGTTATCGCATTTCATATTAATATTTTGGCCTTAGCTTAAAATATATTGATGCGCCATGATTACTGCCACTAATCAACAACAACTGCTAACGAACTTTAACCCTTAACTTAGTGCGATTAAAAGGAAATGGGAAAAGTGCTGTGGGCGCTAATTAAGCAAACATTCTGCAATACTACAAAAAAACGAATTATAATAAAAATAATAATAGAAAATTGTGGCTCTGGAGCGCCGTTTAGAGTAAAAGTGTGAAAGCATCCATAGGCAAAAGAGCAAAATGAAGCAAGTTCGGTTGATGTGGCCGAGTGGTAAGGTTAACAAATCTTACTGTATATACATATATATGTATGTATGTAATATTGTATGTTGTTGTTTAAATAAATTGTGACTAATTGCGATTGGCTGTCAATTGGTTTGCATGTTGCAGACAAATAAATTAATGCCAAGCGCTTTCATAGAAAAAATGTATATGTATGTACATWCATMTGTATGWGTGAAGAAAGTGGCAGAAGCATGCCATACTTGAAGCAAGCAAACAAATGTATATATGTTTATTCATGTATATGTGAATATATTTACATACATATGTATAAAAAACCAAACAAATATACATATACATACTTAAGCATATGTGCCTGACAATGCCCTGCTTTGGCTTAGTTGAAATAATTCACCATATTAAAAGGCAAGAATTCTTCGACTTTTTTCTGCTTTTTGCTTGGTTTCCATGACATGCTTATTGTTGCTTTTGTTGTACAAGATCACGATATGCGCGCATATGCCGCGTACACGCGTTTATCTCGAGCGCCGCAGGCCAGCAGCCGACAGATCGGCAACTGCTTGCCGTTTCAGCAGTCGGTCACCACGCTCGCGGCCATCAGGCGCAAGCTGGTGGCGGCGACTGTGCGCAACTGAACTGAAAGTGATGCGGACAGCGCCATCACGAGCTGTTGGGTGGTGCGCGCATGCCGTGTCACTACATAYGTACACACATATAYATATGTATATGTGTTTGCAGTTTAGCGCCTGTCAGTAGGCAAGCAAATACGCCGCCTTTCAATAGTTGCTTTCACAATTTAGCTACACTAAGTAATTGCATATAAATATTACTTTTGAAAACGCACACACACACACGCAAGCATAGAAGTAGTTACTCGTTTATGTGTGTGCGTATGCATGATTTCTATAGTTTAATTGCAATTTACACACCATTTGTTCAGTTTTTATTAGTTACAATTTAAGCGCACATGCACAAAAACAATTACGATTAATCTAAGCTGAGACCTACACACCCATGCATACATATAAACGCTTTTAGCGCCAGCGAAGGGTTGCTAGGCCATGTATGGGCACACATATGACTGCATTCATGTAAATTTGTCTGCATAGCTGTGTGTGCGGCTACTCTCAATACATCTCTATCATCTKGCCGCATTTATACTTAATCAAATCGAGCAAATGCGTGCTGCTGCCTCGCCCCCTTTCCACTGAAAATATTGTCCATTTACATGGCTTTTGTTCGAAAACTCTCATTCAACGCATGCAATTAGTCGCTTTGTTGTGACGTCGTGAGATCTACATATASCCAATCATAATATGCATAKATGTTTGTGTGTGTGCATRCGTGTGGTTCGATTTGTTAGGGTTGACCCCTTAAAATATACTTTAAAATAGTTGCTCGCACGCATTTACACAAATATTCAAATATGCTTGAAATATACAGACATATGTATTTACATGTGTATGTGTGTACTAAAGCTATAAATTAGTGGCACGTGCACCAATACCAATATCGTATTTATTAGAAATATAATTTTGTTTAAAACTGAAAGTGGTTGCATGTTTGTATCTAATATATTGAAAGTATTCTCTGCTATATACATGTGTGAGATAAATTGGGCGCAAGTTAATTGCTACAGCATACCAAACTAAATTTCYTTAAATTTATCCACTTTAATTGTTCTTGCAGTTAAGTGCGTTCTAAGGGGTTGTGTTAAGCGATAAATTAATTTAAAATGCCATTAATTTATTTACGCTTGGTATGCGTTGTGATATCTAGAGACATGACGTTCACACTCTTAAGTATAAACATTTCTTTTCAATCAAAACTTCTTCGAAAATTTTGGGTATGAAGTCACTTTTAAAGCTTAAAAAATGGTTAAAAATTGGTGAATTTTTGTCTTGTATTTTTTAGACTAGTCACTCRGAAAARCATTACCAATACCATTACTATATAYAACAATACCATTACTACTTGTACCATTGTATTCCCAATACCATTACTTTCTATGTATGTATAACAAAGCCATTACTACTCGTATACATGTCTACCATTACTATTATTGCAACTTCATTTCGTGATTTTTTAATATTAMCAGGGAAATCCAGTTTTATTGAAAAAAATTACCACTATAAATAGCATTACCACTATAATTACCATTATCAGTATCTAAATTACAATGAGCATTACTTTTTTGCTTAAGAAAATCAAAGCAATTTTCAATGAAAATTACAATCAATGCAATCATATAAATTAAGATTACATTACAAATACCAATATAACTACTACTCGCATTGTGTTAAGTAATTGGCATAATTACGTACAATAGTTAACTTTTCTAACTTTGCCTTTATTTTCTTAATATTTAAGTGCATCACAATTACACTTACAATTACCATTGCAAATTACCACATCAAGTTTAATGAAATGTACTGTTTCTATAGACACAGCTGCACACTATACTATAAATAACTATGCTCAAACAGTACACCTTATATTTGGATAAAAATTAAAATTACATTACAATTACCAATAGAATTACTGTTATTATGTTAAGTTATCCGCATAATAGACCACGCAGACCATAATGAATATTTACATTTTTATCATTATTTAAAGATTATTGAAGTACATTATCAAAACATTTCTATAATCATACCCATTACAATTACCATTACCATTACTTCTACCATTACCAATAAAATTACAAGTGCCACTATCATTACTTCTTCCATTACCAATAATATTACCATTATTACCATTACCAATAAAAATTACCATTACAACTTCCATTACCGTTAGTCTACCATTATAAATTCCCACATCACATGCAGTAAAATATTCTGTAAATATATAAGCATACATGCGAGGTGTGTTCAAAAAGTATTGCGAATTTTGTGTTTTTTCAAAAATTATTTATTTATTCATGAATATCTATTATGTCCCCTTCAAAGTAATCCCCATGAGATATTATACACTTGTGCCAACGGTTTTTCCAAATCTTCGAAGCACTTCAAAAATTCATTTTTTTTATCTTCTTCAGCTCCTCCTTCGATGCCGTCTTTATCTCGTCAAGAGAAGCGTAACGTCGTCCTTTCATGAGCCTCTTCAGTTTAGGGAACAAGAAAAAATCACGGGGGGCCAGATCTGGGGAATACGGTGGCTGCGGCATCATTAGTGTGTTGTTTTTGGCCAAAAAGTCGATGTGTGAGCAGGGGCGTTATCGTGGTGCAAAAGCCAATTTTTGTCACATCTTCTCGGCCTTCTGAGAACATTTTGT
>NW_017535063.1:554114-556037 GCF_001853355.1 Bactrocera latifrons | reverse complement strand
AAAGTCTAATCATTATTTATATTATTATCATTGAAATTATATATTGACAACTAATCCATTCCTCAWCAGGATTATCTAAAATTTTACCATTACGGGTACCATTACCATTGCAATTAAATACTGACAACTAATTCATTCTTTTACATGACCAAAAGTTTTATCATTACTTGTAGTAATTACTAAATTTCGATTGTTCATCAAAAAATAAAATTTTATTTTTTTTTGTGGAAATATTATATTAATCTTATTATTGGTATTCTACTTAGTTTTTATAACAATTAACATAACTGCAGACACTTTTTTCATATGAACGCAACTGTTGAAGCAATAACGGTACGTTTACCACTACATAAATAACCAAAATAATTAATATTAGCTAATTTAGGATACTTTCTTCATTGCATCATTAMAAATTACGATTACACTTTTAATTACTGCATCCTTATATATATTAAAATTACCATAATTACTCTGCGATGTCATTATAATTACCATTACCATATACCTATAAAGCAATAATAACTATTGATATAAATATTAGTCTATAACTAAGTGGTTACAATTTCTCATGAACCAGTTAAGCTGATGTAATTGTCGTAATTACTTCCCCATATCACTACAATTGCCAGTACCAAGTAAAACTATTAAAATTGTGGTGTTAATATCTATTGACAATAAGTCTTGKACCATAGATTAGTGGCCCCAGCGTTTTAGAAACCGCAGTATCAGAAACTAAATTTTTGGATCATTTGGTTAACTTCTGTGTTCTAAGACTTGATTTCACCAAAATACATCCCTAGCATTCAAATGATTTACATTAAAAACTAATTAAGCATTCAGCTGTTAAATAAATTTGTCACGAACAATTTCGTAGAATTCTTATACTTAAAGAAATACTTCCAATTGAATTTCTTAAGTGAAACACAGATGCATATCTACTGATAAATTTGACGAAAAACARAAGAAAGAAATTTCTACAGTTGCAACCATTAATCCATACATCACACCATTTGTTGGTGACGTTGTTGTTGTTGCCTTAATGCTCATGCCAATGCATTAAAATAMAATACTCGATATCTTTATGCTGTTGTTGTTATTGTTGCTGACTTCGCTCCTTTCGTGTACAAACGTATTTGATGATGACGGATTGTCGCCTTGCGCATTCCTTTGCCACACAGCCGCACAGTCACAGTCGCCCAATACGATGTTCAGTTGATAAACCACCGAACCCTTTATTGCACGCGTATAAATATGCATTTGTATGTATGTATCTATTTATACATGTACATGTGTTTTCTTACGTAAAGAAATTGGTATGATGATGGCCAATCGCAGTTTATGTCACTTGAGGATTGTTGATTGCAAGCGTATGCATTTGTTTGTTTGTATGCGTTGATAAACACTTATGTGTACAAACTTACATGAATATATGTATATGTACACAAATGTACATACATATGTATGATTGAAATTGTGTTTTAAGCATCAATTTGCGTTTTTCAGTCTGCTTGAATAATTTCCAAATGGATTTTTGGGTGTGTTCTTTGATTCCTAATTACATAAACGTGCAGAATAAAGCATATAAATATACATATGTCGTATGTGTATACATACATATATTGAAAAAATATTAAACATTCAAACCCTCCCTTTTTTCAAGATTTTGAATATTCGACTTTATAACCATGTATGTATGTAAATAATTTAATCCTTCGGATAACCCTTTATATAAAGACCAATAATCTTATATTGCATATTCCTTTGATCTTCTGAACATTTATTATTATAATTAATGGAACCCACTAAAAAAATTTATAAACATACATAAACTTGCAGAGAAATTCAAATCGAAGATGGCTACTATGACATAAAAATTAGAAAATTATGTTTTAAATGATATCAGTTGAAAAATTCAATATTAAA
>NW_017535063.1:549117-553314 GCF_001853355.1 Bactrocera latifrons | reverse complement strand
AAGGTCCAAAAAGAAGCTATACAAATCCTTATTTATAATAAAGTGATGTAGTTGTATATATGTACATATATATGTATGTGCATAAGTGAGAATCTGCATATTTTTCATTATTCGTATGTAAATATGCAGATTCTCACTTATTTACTTTCCCGTTCACTTTACACTCCTCTCCTCTAATTAARCAAAATGCTCAAACAAAGCAGCACACAAAGCGAGTTTCTAATTTATTGTTTATAACTAATAATAGCATTAAAAAGCACATGAATATCCGCCAAAAAAAAGTACCTAAGAATGTACTCCACCCCGTTTTCAAGTGTCACAAGCTTTCTGCTTAAAAACAAGAACGCACGCTGACTAGCCAACTTCTTACTAAATTCAATACATTTTTATATATTCACACATATGTGTACATATGTACGAGTTTGTGAATACATTCGTGTGTGCTTGCGCCTAATCTCGATCAGTGTTGAGACACTACCCTATTAATATTTCAATCACATCTGCAAGTCAGCACCAAACKCATGCATACGTAGCCAACTAATATAGACGCGATCAGAAAATTTTGGAGAACAAAAGCAAATCAAATAAAAGCAACGCTTGCGGCTAATCATTCAAACATCTGCCTGGCTGATTTCGAATCATTAAATATGTGCATACATACATAGCTCTATATCTATATATGCATATGTACATGCGTGTTTAAAGATATGCTTAAGTACGTGCATAAGTCTCCACAGAGCGCTAGTTAGCTAGCGAGTCTTCGCTGTGTCACAGCGCTTTGCCTGACTTCATTTCAACTTCCACTTAAAAAGCGCAACGCMACTCTTTTTGTCGGTACACCCTTCTTCCTATTTAAGACGCTGCTTTAATTCCCTAACGTTTCGCTGCGCTTTATCTTTATAATCACCTAAATTTTGTGTATATAGAAATTTTTCTCACAAAACACGCTTAGTACCGCTCGTAGGATTTAACAAATGCCATTTTTGTTGGCGTTGTTTTAGAAAATGTTTTCTGTTTGATTTTGTTTTTTTTTTCTGCGAACGTGGAAGTGTCGCTCGATTTTGACTTACTCGCATTTTGATTACCATTATTTGTCATCGACGTGCATTTGTTGTTTTTGTTCTTCTGGCGTATCTTTGTTACTAGTTGTGTCAGCGTGATCGTCATCGTCGTCATCTTCGCCTTCGCTAAGCCAGCCAGCTGCAGCTCCAGTTGTTTTATTATTACCAAATCGATTTCGATTTCTTCTACGAAACTACACACCCTAATTCTAGTTTCTGTATTGATTTTTGACATTTGATTTGGGTTTGGGAGTCGTTTTAATCTGTAGCGATTGATCATATTTTGCGCTTGCGCTGCTCTTGCTGCTGCCCGCGTGTGATCGCATTTCAACGAACACAAAAAATGAAAAGAACAAAAAAAAACGTCATAATGCATGTTCGCGGTAAGCATGAATGGTTTCGTGAGATTTTCCATTAATCTTGGATTAAAAGAGGAGGCGAATGCGTTTTGAATTTCATAAACTACATTAATACGCTTTCATCAGTTAGACCTTCGGCTGCTGCAACCTTTATTTATATTTATTAGAGTTTTGAGTGATGGATTATGATCGACTTAAAATTGAAAAAATTTGATTGGATATTCAGAGGAATATTACTCGGCTTACCAGTTAGTGTTAGAAATTTATATACCAGTTGGGTTTCATCTTATTTTAGATTTCTTTAACAAAATCAGCGCTTAAACTTTGAYTTAAGCAGCTTTAGTAAGTTTCTCGAGATCAACAAAACTCAGCCGATGCTGATGATCACGAAATATTCAACGCACGAAAGAAAACATCGGGGATCAGTGAGGAGAGATGACTTAGCCATGTCCGTCTATCTGCTAGAATGGAAGTTAGTCAGATTGTGAGACATCCAGATGAAATTTTGCACACATTCTTCTSCCCMCAAGCAGCTGCTCGTTTAGAACCATCGATATCGCACCGCTATGGGATACATTGTACAGCTGTCCGACAAACTGTTTTGATCAAACTCAAGTCCTTACATGGAAAACATTTTTAGGYGGCAAAGATCATTTTACTGAATTTTKGCATGAATTATTATTGAAAATAAGGATTTAAAATCGTTCGTACATGTTAGTCCCTCACCGACTTGATCACAACGGAGTGTTATTGAAACTTTTGTAGCGTGAGCTTTTATGATCTGAGATCAGTCCCCAAACCTAACCTAACATAACCCAGTAATCCCATGACAATAATACCTTAAAAGACACAACAAATACATATTTCTATTAGCCTCAAATTGACCCCCCGCCKAGCTTTTATTCACCTTCCTGCAACTGAATTGAGTCTTTTCTAATTGATTTGTGATTAGTAAATTCTTAACAATATTGTTGCATAACTCGTCATTTTTTTTCTACTATACAATTCTTAACTAGTTTATGGAATTATTCGTAAGCATATGAAGGGGTTACTTGGGATTTCTAGGATAAAAAACAGTCTTTTCTTTTTCATTGGTATAAACATTATTAACAAAAAAAAATCTTAGAAATTGAAACTGTTACTCGGATGAACTCGAAAATTCAGAGCAAAGAGGTGTTGCAGAATTTAATAAGGCAAGAAAAAAATCGATTTTTTTTTAAACCGTAAACCCATGTAATGTAACCCCTTAAATAAAATAGATATTTGAAAAGTTTCTTTTACGGGTTATTATAACCATAATTGTATTGTAATATCGTTATTTAAAAAAATCTTAATTTTGAGATTTATGTTAATTGCTTTGCATGATTTTAATATGCTAAAATTGATCCACTTATATAATATACTACTCAGCAAAGCTCATCTGTAAACCCATTTAATGGAGAAGGTTTTGTATAAAAAATATTTTCATTATCTTACTCTTTCAATTACGTCATAGAAACAACTACAATTATTTATCATTACTTCTTTATGTGCAGCTTACCCAAAGCCAAAGTATATTTACATTTCAAAATTAATAATTAATTTCCAATAACAACTTTTTAATTAAATTTTAAGCCTCATATAGTCTAATTAACTAGGCGCGTATTTATTATTAAGTCAATAACAGTTAAGGTATATGTGATTATTAAAATTATCAACACAGCGGCTACCACTGATAGTAGCGTACCGCATAAATCCTCCAACTTATTTATTTAATTTTATTAGTGAAGCAAGTTTTTTCGAATTTTTTAAAACAAACAATTAAGCTTAAGCTGTCGCACGTTTTTTATCACTCTAATAGCGCTCGCGGTTATAACTAGATACTTATGTATACCATAATTCACACATACAGACCACAATTCGTACATACAGGCATGTATACATAAATATCTACATACATATGTACATAAATGCCAACAAAAAGTCATATATACTAATGTACTCGCCATAATATCACAAAGCACTATTTTATACCTTCGTTTATACAGTGAATCTTTTGTAATTCAAGAAACAATAACATACAACGCGCCTAAATAAATATTAATTTCCGATTAACTGCAAAGAAAACAGGCAAGAGTGAGTAAAAAAGCCACACTTCCATATATATGTGCGTCTATATGTATACATGTATGTGTGTATGCGTCGGTACAATATGTCTTTATAAAGGCAAGCGTGCAAGCAATGAGCAATTTCTATATGCAGCTATAAAAAATAACGCAAGCAACAATACTAAGGAGCAGCTTTTCGCTAGCRTCCAACCGTACTTAGCATTAATAATGCACGATAATAATTAAAATATATTTTACATAAGGAAAAAAACAACAATGTTCTGCGTAAGACACGCATTTGCGTACTCGTTATGGTTTTGGTATTTGTGGAGCCCCATTGGAAAAGACTTTTTGGAAGCTCAGAATAGCCAGTATTTAAAAGCACTTACACTAAGTACTGTTCTACAAGTTAAGACAATTCTGCAGCCTCTGAAAATTTCGAAATGAGTAAGGCATCCGAAGCCCTTTTCTTCGATAAATCTGAAGCCTTTGAAAATGATAAAAAGTAAAGTACCTGAGGGCTTTTTCTTCGTTAAAATCTTTCTGTTATAAACATTATACGAGTATGCATTACTATCTTACGTTTTTTCAGTAAATGCAAAAAAATGTGTCATGAAACAGTTTAAATCGAATATCGAGATAGACCGTTCTTAACACTGACAAAGCCCAACCACCACTCCGCTTCCTCTT
>NW_017535063.1:546401-548924 GCF_001853355.1 Bactrocera latifrons | reverse complement strand
TGTTTAAGTCTTGACTTCCCAAACGCGGGACAGTCAAGAAGAAAGTGTTGAGTTGTTTCTATCACATCTTCTTCCAAATAACTTTTGCAGACGGCGTCTGGTAAAAGTCCTAACCTTACAGCACGTAMACCCATAGGCAATGGCCTGTTAAAAGCCCCACTATGGAATATACTYGTCTGCAAAGCCAGCTCTTAGAATATTAGAATTCTATATCATCATATGTAGTCTCTTCTTCTCTTTGTTTAAATAAAAGTTTTAGTCTAGGTAATAATAAAAATGTAATTATTTTGGGATTTGGATAGTTTTAGCCCTGAATTAATGGAAAACTATTTTTTGAACWAGTAAACCCATCGTTTCAAGTTCTTACGCTTAAATTAAAAACTTGTAATTTTTCAGGTTATGTTAAGTATAGAGTAATATTTTTTCATGAATTGGAACAATTGCCTTACATTTAATTTAATRTAAGCGCAATATTCTCGAACATACAAAAGCTGATAAGTTAGTACAATTTTTCCAACTTATAAGTGCGTATAAGCTTCGAATATGGGCTCCTTGGTTGCCTGAACCTTCAACTCGAATGGCATACTAAAGGTATCAAACAGTATATCAGACTTTGGAAGTCATAAAAGTAGCTGGTTGATCTCGTTATTGTTGTTGAGACAACAAAAAAAGTTTTCAATTATTTTGAGGAAAACAGATTAGTTTAYATTACAACCATTGCTTGTTTAAAAGTCGGTAAATCTACCGTTACGCCAAAGAAACATGGTCGTTTCCAGCTGTTTTTAGGGCAGTCAGATCTTTATTTTCAGATTTCTCATTGGGTACGTGGCAAGCTTCATTGACCATGTGGTTATGTGTATGAATTTCTTAGACAATATGGGGATGGGTAAGACCCCGTCGACGCGCATTAAATAAACTAACTGGCAGTTAGTCTATCTACTCACTTCAAACGACCAAATGATGTCTCCAGAAGGCAAGTCAGCAGCTGCGCTAGGCAGCCAATAGCGGTCATGAGGTGCTGTGACTGCTATAAATTCTTTTGAGTATACATACTTAAAATTACAACAACAATTTTACAAACCACATATACATACAAAAAAAAAAACTATTTTTAAAAGAAAACCAAAAAATGTTAAGAAAAAATATAACTTTGCATACGATAAATAAAATTCTTATTATACCAACCATAGYATGCAAATATAAGTACATATACTTATAAGTATCTACTATCTGCAACTATATGTATATGYATGTATATTACCTATGTACTGTGTAATGAAAATAAATTCACGATGAGCACAATTTGTAGCGTGCATGGTGAAGCAAAGCTATATAAGAAATCATAGTAGCAACAACAATTAAAAGGGAGCAAAATATCAATACACACATACATATGCACTATTATAAATTTATATGCCATAAATGGTTAGATAGTTAAATAATAGCTATGGATAGTTAAATGAATGCATAAATGCTTGAAGCGCTTTGTTGTTTTACAGCTAAGGTGGGGTAGGGTTAACTGTGTCTGATGCGCCAACTTACATACGCACATACTCTCATACAAACATGGCAATGATAGCGCTAACGACCACTACATATTAAACTTGGAAGTCATACTTGCAAATCTATACATTTTTACTATATAAATATAAATATGTCAATACAAGCATACATACATGCATGTAAATATATACAAAAACMCAGCACACCCAATTTAGATTGACTGACGACTAAGGCATGCCATGCCAGCCGTCTACTAAGCTGCTAGAAATAAATTTTATTTGCATGTAAGCATACTAAAGGAACTCGACGAATTTTTATTGGACTTCAACCCATCCTCAATTTTTGTTTTTTATAGTGCCTTGCCTCAATCAAGTTTATGGAAATTTTGGGCGCACTTCAAATATTTACTATATTTACTCAGTTATATAGTAAATAAATTATTTTTTTATGATTATGATTAAGAAAAGCGTCAATTGAATTCGACTAATTACGCATGACACCTAAAAGCGTTCATATGTATGTACATATGTGTGTAAATATTGTATATATTAATTTATGAAATTTTTTCTGAAGCGTGTTTGAAATTTAAATTTCGCATTAAAACCAATTCTGTTTAATAATTACAAAATATCGCACAATAAATTCAACTATTTGCTTACTTATATAATTGTAAAAACTAAAAGCTTAGTATTCCGCAGTCGCTGTGGGGCAGTACACGCGTCACTGACGATCTGCACGATCGACAACGCCATTATTCTAATATTTCTTTACACGCACATTTTAGAATAGCGAAGATTTTGTAAGCGTTTTGTGCATACAAATTAAATTCAATTAGCAGAATCAATAGAAATTAAGACACAGCTACTTACGCACGCCGACGAGTGAGCAATATGCGCAGAGTAGTTCGCAAGCGTTGATCAGCGCAGGGTTGCAAAGCAATATGTAATGGACTTTACTTGACATGATTCTTATAGTTGCCGAGAAATTTTTTTAACTTGCGTCAGCATTAACTTTTATATA
>NW_017535063.1:540051-544726 GCF_001853355.1 Bactrocera latifrons | reverse complement strand
TGAAGTGAAGTATGTGGAGCACACAAGGCGTCTGCTGTCTCTTATACACATCTAGATGTGTATAAGAGACAGATGAAAACTATTTTATTAATTAATTAAAAAATAATAAAAGGAGTGTCTTTTATAAACCTGTCTCTTATACACATCTAGATGTGTATAAGAGACAGCAATTCTAGAAGCCGTGCAAACGGGTTGTATCTTGAATATCTGTATGTATGTATGTATATTTGTACATAGGTATGTACAACTTATACATATGTGGACAACAAAAGTGGGACCTGTCTCTTATACACATCTAGATGTGTATAAGAGACAGCACCTTGTATATTTTTAAAAAACTTTGAAAACTCAAACATTTAAAAAATAATAACAAAAACTTATGCGTAAATTAAAATTTAAATATTAAATTTTTTTTTGCAAATCGAGCAATGAACTCTTCGCAGAGATTGGAACAGATAGTTTTGTCCATATCTGATAACAGATTTTCAGCTATACCACCAACCATTTATTATATTTTTTAATTTAAATACTTAAATTGCCATGATCACCTGACTCTTCAGCMAAATAAGCCTTAAAATTAATAAAATATTAATAAGTGCTCTTGCGTAATTTCCGCCTAAATTCAATATGACTTCCTTCATTGATTAACACACCTCGCACATAACTTAAGCACATTGACGACAGTCAACACATCAGCGTCTTATTACGGCACGTAATACCCTACTAATATAGCGCGAAGCTAGATCGATTACCAACTACAGTAATTAGTTAAGTATTTTACCAAGAAACTTATTTTTTGTTGATTTTTTGAATCCATCAAGTCACTCACTTACGGTCCAACAAATACACATTTGACTGACTTGATGAACTACCTTCAAGTTTACCAGCCTTAATTAGATAATAATACCCATACCCATACCCCCACGCCACCCATTTAGTTGTAGATGTTGGCAAATATAGCATTTATTGTATTAAATTCTAATTAAAGTCATGGGTTTGATTTATTTTGTCGTCACAGTGTTTTATAATACACACATATGTATACGTGTGTGTAGCTATGGCATGTTTCGTAGGAATGTTTTGCGTCTTTTTTTCTTGTTCAAATCACTCAACTACATAATTTGTTTACTGCCTCGCTTATTGGTAAGCGCCTTTAATTGGTAAATAATTCTTTTATTAAGTACATATGCTTTGTTGTTGTTGTGTCGTCAAAATAAATATATGGCATTTGGTGGCACCCTGTGTATATGTATGTATGGGCTTGTGTATTTTTATTGGCTGCGGCTGGTAGCGGTTAATTGTTGGAGACAAAAATTGCAAATAGAAATTATAAAAACCCAAAAACAATAAATTAAATGATAAGTCATGTAGCTTAGGTGTAAATATATATATGTATATATGTATATATATATATATATAACTGTATCTATATATCCTGTCTCTTATACACATCTAGATGTGTATAAGAGACAGATGTATATCTATATATCTGTGTATATATAGTATTTCGTCAACTGATGTCTGCAAGTTTGAGGTGGAGTGATTATTTATATATTTAATTACTGTTTATTACCATTCGTCATTTGGGTCGTCTTGGGTTGGGCTGTGGTTCATACGGGGACTTAATGGAAAGGTTGCGAAATAATAAAATATTTTCAAATAGATAAATTAACTAACGTATAAAACGTGAAAACAATTTTTTTTATACACATACATACACACTTGTATGTACATACAGTTATTTATAATTTTTTATATATGAAATTTGAATCCAAAATTGCCTTTAGGCTGGTGAGAATATTTGTAAAACTTTTGTAAAGAATAAATCTAATACTTACAGTATCGGAAGACTGAGACAAGATATTCAAATAAAAAACTAGACTATGCAGGTTTTATAAGTCCAAGGGGTGTCATASAGCGTTGCAATACTTTCGCATGCTATGTCTGTAATTTCTTCGAAGAAGTTTTAATGCACATTCCTCGGAGAAAGTTTTTGAAAAATTAAGATACTTAATAGCCTGAAATATAAATCTATTTTAACTGAATCTAAATCCGTATAACCGATTGTCCGAATATTATATTTACTATTTTTTCATATCGACGAATAATCCGTCAGAATGTCCATACKTTCTGGATTTCTTCGATGTGGATGGATAACTCATTTTTGTATGAAGATTTTTTAAAAACTTTAGTRTACTATTAGTATCAAAAAGGTAAACCGTTTTATTAAAATATAAGATTAAATGTTGAGTAAATAAAAATTAAAAAAATATATAAATAACAAATCTCTAAAAAGGGATATTTTTTTTATAATATATAGAACATCCCAAAGAATATTTTTCGCTACCACCTTCTGTCTAATTGTAGGCAACGTTTGTATTTCTAATATATTTTGTAAAAACATACGCATGTTCGGTGGGATCAGCCAGTATAACATATATATTAAAATATTAAAAGTGGGTTATTTTACATAAAATATTCATCCCAAATAATACATTTTTGATACTGTGTTCATAAACAATTCGTYTAAACGTAGGCCACATTAGAATTTRTGCTATATTTTATAATTAAACTAATCTAAAGGTATWWTTCTAAAGAGSGATAATCTTTTTAAAGTGCACGCTCTTTTTGCTAATATGTTGTTAAACAATTCGCCTGAAGGTAGGCAATTTTTTCTTTTATGCSATTTAGCCAAACAGATTCTAGGTTATGTATCATGTATCATGATTCTGATGTATCAACAAATTATTTAGAAAATATCATTTTCAGTGAAAAAACATGTCAAAAGATGTGTGCCACTGTATTATTAAACCATTCGCCTGAATGTAGGCAACATTTCTTTGATATTTTTTAATCAAACCGAAACTGGGGCTTACCCAATATATCATGCATCTAACATGACATAGTTCAGCGAATTAAAAGACAGYGGCTACGTTGGGTAGGTCATGTTGTCCGAATGGATGAAAACACTCCAGCTCTGAAAGTATTCGACGCAGTACCCGCCGGGGGAAGCAGAGGTAGAGGAAGACCTCCATTCCGTTGGAAGGACCTGGCTAAGCTTGGAATATCCAATTGGCGCCATGTAGCGAAAAGAAGAAACGACTGGCGCGCTGTTGTCAACTCGGCTATAATCGCGTAAGCGGTGTCTACGCCAATTRAGAAGAAGAAGAACATGACTTACAGTGCGTGCAACAATTATGTAGCTAATCATGTATTCATATTTATAATAACTAAAAATACATCATCATCTAGTGGTACACCTCATCATAAATATATTGTTTCAATACCCAACTGAGGGAATTTTTGCGAAACTCACCAAAATTTTTCTATAATAGATSCGTAATAGATGCATATACGCCCCTGTTTCTAAGAAAGCGCAGCTTGCGGTTGGCTGACTTACTTTTTCCACAATGCTGATAGCGACTTTTAAGACGAATTCAAGTCGAAGTGAGCACCTCAATACGAACTAATTTGTATGCGATACGCGACGCCAGCCAATCGGCATTTATGGCCAGGCAGACGTACACAATATACAATATAATAACATTAATCATGGCGAATTAAAATGAATCGCAACGAAACGAAATGTAATGAAGCGTCTAAATAAATGAGTAAATTGAGGAAAACGACGCCAAAAATGTGAAATAAAATGCGAAGAAAAAATAATGAAAATAATTATTATTATAGTGCTATAGTAAGCGCGCTCAATAAGTGGAGTCAAGTCTTCCCGGTTGGATTGGCAGTGTGAATGCCAGTGTGTGTATATGTGTATGTTTGTGTCTGAGAGCATATGCCCTGCGACAGTATGCCGTATGGCTGCGTTTTATACGCTGACTCATCTCGATTTTGCTAGCAAAAGTCACTATACACATACATACATACATATGTGCATATTTAAGTACGTATTTATGTAAATATTAATTTGAAAATTTTGCAACAAAGCATGCGACAGTATTTGCTTACACATGCAAATAATCGACGAATTAGGGAATTGAGTTTCCGTGGCGTAAAGCGCGCGGGCTCAGACTGCAGCAACGCCAATATACAGCTGATACAGCACAACTATCATACATATCTGTAT
Source organism: Bactrocera latifrons (assembly GCF_001853355.1). NCBI lineage: Eukaryota > Metazoa > Arthropoda > Insecta > Diptera > Tephritidae > Bactrocera > Bactrocera latifrons. The sequence continues at coordinate 540,645 of NW_017535063.1, read as the reverse complement.
GTATGTATGTATGCGCGCGCGCATGTAGGCACATTTAAGCTGCAGCATTTGGCACAAGCCTGTGACATGACTAAATAAACTAGAATGTTAACACATAATTTTCTGGGCGACAATTTATTGTAGCAAAAATTAACAGCCGGCTGAAGTGAAGTATGTGGAGCACACAAGGCGTCTGCGCTAAGCGCCTGAGTAAGGCTGGGCCCATAGACTTGGCTGAACCGCCGACTCGTTGGTATGTGAACACCTGGACTTATTCGCGGCACTAATCATAGTTCCGCACTTGTGAAATGTATGTGTGTGTGCGCGCGCAGAGCTATTTCCTCCCATGCACAATAAACTGAGTATAGACGGCAGCGCGCGTAATACTTGCCTTTTTTTTTAATACTTGCGTGTGTGTTTTTGTTTAAACAGCCCACAAGAGTCTCATATTTAAGCAGGGAAGAAGAACTAGCTGCTTGCCGCCGCTTGTTGACTTTTATCTCAGGGGGAGTTGGAATCGTTCACWGAGCAAAGCAAGCGCAGAAGCTTTGCTGTTGCTCTAAGCGATAAAGCGAGTGAGTCGTCGTGCGCGCGCTATTGCTGTTGTTGCTTTTG
>NW_017535063.1:536636-537666 GCF_001853355.1 Bactrocera latifrons | reverse complement strand
TCTATAAAAAATTTTTTTTAAAAAAATTTCAAAATGTTTCAAAATTTTTGTTTTATAATTTTGCTACCAAACATCGTATTTCAATTTTATTTTATTATTTAACTTTGATTATCATGGCGTTTCATTTTTTAGGTGTAAATAAAAGTATGCAAATATTTTTGGTGATATAGGACGTACATAAATAATAATATGCAGGTACATGAGACTCGTTTTTAAAGTAAATGAAGCTACAACTTCTAATGAAAAGTTGAAAAATTATGAATGATGATTTTAACACTAATTAAATTAAGTGAAAAATACATATTCCTAATCATAATATTACGACAAAGTGAATAACAATATATTTTATTTCTTCAAACAAGCAGTAAGAATCATCTCCTAAAAACAATACAAATTTTTTCACTAAAAAMTTTTAATATGCAGTTAGCAAGTGATGAACACTTTTCCCAGAAAATATAAAGCACTCTCTCTTAAAAATAAAACTAGCATGAATCGTTATTTCCCTAAATAATCGAGAATTGAATTTCCAACACACAAACCCCTAAAATCATGCTTACATATACAAATAGACGCTCTCCTTCACAAAGCACCAGCGATTAAAACTAATTTATATGCCAATCACAACTTAAAACAACATTGCATGCCCATTTCATTAGCAATTTGCAGTCAAGTGCCGAGAAGAGGAACACAAAAAGCAATTTCTACCACAACAACAAAATGCAAGGGTAAAATATTATTAATTGATGCAAGAAGATAAAAGATACAGTTTAATAACCACACATGCAAGACTTTCGAGTGCGCCACTCACAAGCACCCATACCTACATACATAGTGTGAATACATACACGCATCTACAAGTGCACTTTGTAAATGTGCCTACGCATTGCTTGTGAAAAATGGAGAAGGGGGAATTTTATGATCGCCAAAGCAATGCGCACATTACAATAATAAAAGAAACTGTGTAATAACGATCAGCAATCGTATAAATGCCAATTGAAATTGAGTTTGTGAGGAAATGTCTTATTTCTAT
>NW_017535063.1:533133-535967 GCF_001853355.1 Bactrocera latifrons | reverse complement strand
GCTGGTATTTTATTTCTTTTAATACATTTTTTTGTATACATTTTTTTTTAATGATTTTTTAAATTTTCTTTATTCATTTTATGTTCCTTTTGTAACACTTTATTTCTGGTGATTTGCGTTTAAACTAAAGCAAAGCCATGGTCTAGAATATTTAAGTGTAAGAATTGAGTGAGTTGTACATTATGGTTATTTGTATGTATGCAAGCACTCACACATATACATTTGTGCAATCAAACGCAACCATGTGTGCGTTCAAGAATATCCCTAATTTATGCTTTAGATGCTTTGCAGAGATATGAAGTGGCGATATGCAGACATTCCAAACCAATTCTTTTCAATTCGGTGTGTTTTCGTTTTGCTCCAACTTGTTTTATTTTCGCTCATTGTTTCGAGTGTTTAACTGCATGTACCTATGTGTTAAATATTAGTTGTATATGTGTRGTGGAGCGTTGAGTATTTAGCATTTATGTCGTACGTGCCTCGGCCTGTTCCTGGATGCCATCCAATTCTATTAACTTCTAAGACCGTTGCTACCTTTTTTGCTGCGCTGCTCTTCTACTACCTAACATTGTGCCATAAGCGTTCAAATACATTCAATTACACACCTACATATGTATGTATGTATGTGCTATACAGCTCCTCACGTCGCATCTCAGTTGTGGCTGATTTATTTTTTGTTCATTCTTTCTTTACTTTTTGTGTGTGTGTTTTTTTTCTATTTACTTAGTTTAGTTTAAGTCACTTAAGTTATGCGAAGCATTGCTTCGTCTGCGCGACTATAATTTTTAATCGCACAACTTTTATAGTAATGAAAACAACAACAGCAACAACCTCGTAAAATGTAGATGCACATAAGTGTGTTTGGTTGTGTGCGTATGTATGTATGTGTGTGTGTGTGTGTGTGTGAAAATAATATTAAAAAATTAAAATTAACGTCAACAATAACATTCATGATAGGTTGGAACGTGATCTTGGCGTATATCACCGGCATTAAACGACACTGGAACACTGCATATAACACTTCGGTAGTGACGCTGAATAATTGAAATGAAATTCGAAAAAAAATAACAGCGTAGAGAAATGAAAATAATTCACAAAAATTTACAGATATAATACAGAAATGATACAAATCGTAGAACGCATGCGCAGAGCATATGACATTTTTTTTTTGTATTTATACATACATACATAAGTACAKGCATATAGAATTGGGAAAGAACAGTTGAAAACTGAACAAATTAACTACTAAAGCTCAAGACAAAAAATTATGCCAGAAGTAGAAGAAATGTTTGCAAAAATTATATGTAAGAAGAAAAAATGCTCACAAATAAAATAGTTTTACATACAAGAACTAGATTTTGATCGTTCAGTTTGTATGACAGCTAACACTATAGTAATCCGATCTGAACCATTTCTTCGGAGGTTATATCATTGCAATATTGCATGCCAAATTTCTTGAAGATATCTCGTCAAATGGAAAAGCTCCCCATACAAGGAAATGTCTTTGATCATTCAGTTCATATAACAGCTATATGCTATAGTGATCCGATCTAAGCCATTTCTTCAAAGATTATGCCGTTAACTTAGAAAATAATATCTGTTAAATTTCGTAAGGATATCTCTTAAAATAAAAAATCTCTCCATACAAGAACTAGATTTTGATCGTTCAGTTTGTATGACAGCTATATGCTATAGTATTCCAATATGGGCGATTCCGACAAATTAACGGCCTCTTGGGAAGAAAAAGATGTATGCAAAATTTCAGAATGATATTTCACAAACTAAGGGACTAGTTCGCATATATATTCGCATGGCTAAATCGACTTAGTTTACTTACAGTGCCTGTAGCGAATTTTTAAAAGGAACTTGTGATGTCAAAATATAATTGATGTCTAAATATGTATTTGTGTACTTGAAAGTAATTTCCACAGGAAGAGGAAATTATGTGAGATTAGGAAAATTTAGGCACTAAGTGCTGGAAAATCAATTTTGAAACATTTTTAATTTATAAATYACGATTTGTATGTATGTATACAACACAGAAATGCTACAAGCATGCATATCTTTTTGTAAATATGTTAAGAGAAATGCTTGCAGCTGGAAAAAATTCAATTGAGTAATTAAGATAAAACTGAAAAGTTGGAAAAAAACTAAAATCTAGCGCTAGATTGCTGGTGGTGAATTAAGAAAAATATCTCAAATATGTATATTGAAGTGTTTAGTAAACAAAAAGCATGGAAAATAAGAAATACTCGTATATAATACCGAAGCACTTAACAACAGTGGAGAGTAGTGTGGCATAGCTACATATAACATACATACATATACGTATGTATAGATAATATATACAATATAATACCGCTATAGATATGGCAATGCATTTTAAGCATAAGTATATTTGTATGTTTGTATGTCAGCATGACTGACTAAAAATCAATCTGACTTTGACGCTTGTGATCTAGTGCTGTAGCAGCGTTCTAGCTGCTTTTAAAACCCCTCACAAGTAGTTCTGTTGGCTGCCTTTGTTGCTCCGGTTCCCTTTAAATAAACACCAGCTTTGAAGTATGCGCACAGATTTATTTGTTATGCCTTGAAATAATAAAAATTAAAAGGAATAATATTTCTCTTATAATTGGAATTTCTTCAACGTCACGTTAGCGGCCCAAGCAATTGGCGATTCAATGCCTTCCTAGGGAAATTGTAAGAGCAAACAAAATAAAAATGAATACGAATACAGCATTTGAAGATAGTATGTAGGGATAATATTAAGTACATTTAGTATTGTCACAATTTTTTGGGAATTTTTTGAGACTCGTTCATCACTCGTAAAATCA
>NW_017535063.1:527408-532962 GCF_001853355.1 Bactrocera latifrons | reverse complement strand
ATATATTTTGTTTGTCTTTTCAGGTAAGCAAATAAATATATTAAAGGTTTTGAACAGCAATATTTATTTACACAAAGAAAATGGAGCTTGTAAGTTTAAAAATATAATGATTTCAACCTTTTAATAGAGTTATTCTCCGAATAATACTTTATGCGGTAAAATTCCCTTGACAATACAAAATTCATAAAAACCGGAGCAGTTTTAAATTTATTTAACATTTAAAGAATGGCAGAACGAACATACAACTAGCATAAATAAAAGAGTAAATTTTACATCAAAATCTTCTTAACAATTAATCATAATTAAATCATCTTTATTGACTTTTGTTTTGACCTTTTTATATTTTTTAAGAAAGTAAAGTTCGAACAAAGAGCGTCGGATAGTGAAAAATCGAATAAATTGTACATATCGTCACCTGAAATCCAAAACGCAAAAAAAAACAATTTTTGATTTAAATATAAGATTTTTAAAGCAAAAAAATTTCAAATAACTTATGCGGTGTTCAAAAAATAACGGAAATTTTCGTTTTTTTTAGAAAAAAATACTTATTAATTTGACTACATCAAAGTTGGGGCCTTCAAAACAGTCCACGATATTATATAATTAAGGCAGTGCTTCTTCTAATCGACGAAACACTTCCCAAACTCCATTTTTGGGATAGTCTTTAGCTTTTTCAGCAATTTTCATTTATCTTATAAACGACGGCTTAAAGTTCTCTTTATTATAGGAAATAGGAAAAGTAAGAAGGAGTCTTCCCTGGCGAATTTTAAAATCTGGTTCATCGTTAAATATTGTCATATTATTTTTGGTSAAGAATTCGCGAAAAAAAATTCTATCCATCTCTTTTAACAAATAAATGTCGCCAAGCTCTTAAAAGCACATCTAATCTTTGAGGCTGCTACAGGCAAAAAGAGCAAAATATAAAAGYAAAAATGTTTCCGCATTTCCGCGACATATGTCAGCATAATAGGAAATTTGATATTTGTACTCTTTAATCGCGTGAAATTTTAATTTAAAGGTTTCCGTTGTTTTTTGAACACACCTCAGACATATACAGTTTGTTATGTTAAGTGAAGTTGTAATTCTTGTCGACATTTTTTTCGCAGAATCTCTCTCGACAACTCGTCGACTCATCAGATGTTGTTTCTTGTCTAATGACAGTTGAAATAATTTTTATCTTTTCTTGCATAATTGCTTATGTAGGCACTTTACAAACTCGAACCACTTACATATAAAATTTTACGTTAAAACTCATGTATTTCCTCATTAAACTCCAACGATCTTATAATATCGATGCTTAATAAATATAGAAATTTTCATCGAGATTCCTTTCTGCTCCAGAAAATCGAGGAAACTCTGTACAAGATTCTTTCCAAAACAAAAAAAAAAAAACAGCTATGCATGTAAAGAGGCGCACCACAGCCGGCGCTAGAACTCACAACCCACTCAGCTACGCCACATACGAGTATGTACGTCTGTTTAAATGGTTCTACAAAAACATATGGCAGCAACATCAAACGGCCTATAAATTATTCGTAGATGCAGATGCATACATACATTATATGTACTAAATATGCATGTCAGTGTGTTTTTTGTAAATGTGGCACAATCAATTTTGCAGTTAAAAAATGAGGAAATCAAATGAAAACGCATATTAACGAGCGAAGTTGCTGTAAAAGCGTGTCTGTTAAAGCACTGTGTGTACTTAAATGAATAAATTAATTACTACTTCATATGTTACATAYATGTATGTATGTGTGTGTGTGCAAATTGTCTAAATGTGCGCGACTCGTTTCGATCAATAAGACGAACCGATCGCCAGCACATTAAGCAAAACATCAATAAGAACAATTATTCAGTTAAGTTTTATGCATTTTTCCAAACGCTGCCTGCCCGTTTTTGCTGCATTATATATACGATTATATGTGTGTGTAGCTCTGTTTATCYATGTGATGCTCATTTATCTGTGCGATAATTTGTCATTTAACCCAGTTTAGTCTAAGAAGCGCGGCATTTTCGCCGTGAGGCGCGGCGCAGGCGCGTGAACTCAAGTTGAGGGTGGCGGCAGCGTGAATTAGCGGTTTTTTGCAAGCGTTTATGTATGGAAATATTTATCTGACTTCCCGCATTGGTTTAGTTTTAATGCATGAAACGCGCAGCATTGATCATGGATGGTAGTTTTTTTTTGTTTKTATTGCAGTTTTATAGCCTGCACAGTGTATAATAAGTGTGCCACGCTGTTTGTAAGAACCAGAAGGTAACGTTGGAAACTCTTAAAATTTATTTTTATACAACAAARGTTCAGCGTGACGAGCTGTGTTCATTTAGCCTTGTCTCTCCGTCCGTTGCAGTTTGTATACGCGAATTAGTCCCTCAGTTTTTGAGATATTAGTCTGAAATTTTACACACTTCCTGTATTCTTCAAGAATCTGCTAATTTGTCGGTATTATCGATATCGGCTTACAATAGCWTATAGCTGAAATACAAATTGAACTATCGCACTTAAGTTCCAGTATGGAAAACTTTTTTATTCGGCAAGCTAGCGTAAAGAAATTTGGCAAAAATTATTAACTGAGGCATGACTATAATCTCCGAAGAAATCGTTCAGATCGAACTAATATAGCATATATGTAGCTGTCATGCAAACTGAACCATCGGTCCTTGTATACAATTTTTTCTTTATTCAGCAAGATATGTTCACTGAACTTGACATGGATGATTTTCTAAGATAACGGTACAATTTTCGAAGAATTGGTTTAAATCGGATTACTATAGCATATAGCGGCCATAAAAACTCATAGCTAAAGTCAAGTCCAGTTTAGTCTTGGTATGAAAAGCTTTTTTTATTTAAAAAGATATCTTCACAAAGTTTGGCATGGTGCCTAAGAYAACGGTACAATTTCCGTGCAAATCGTTGAGATCGGACCACTATAGTGTATAGCTGCCATACAAACTGACCGCGCAAAATCATGTTTTTTTGAAGAAACTTTTATTTGTGAAGGGTATTATATGGCTGCGGTGCTGTCGAAGCTGACGTTTTCGCTTGTTGTTATATAGTGTTTTGTTTTTGTTGCTGCATTTATGCTTTTAGAAAACACATTAAGATCGCGTACAAAGATATTAATTCTAGTGYCATTTCATTATGCGGCAATAAGTGCTGCATAACTACTTATACTTATACATATACACACATATATATATATAATACATGTATGTATGTCTGTATATATGTAAATATGTATATGCCCTTCCACGATCTGCATGTAATTAAGCGCGTTCGTTTGTAAGTATGTATGAGAGTGATGTGAGCGCCTCATAAGCGCGCTATTCATGCGTGCATGCGCCTCCAACTCGACTCAACTATCTATCGATCCATCTTATTTGTGCTTGTTGTTGTATTTTTTCCAGCGCGCCACATATCTAAAAACATGCATCAATGTAGATATGCGCACACACATTTCAATGCGCGCTGGTTGTAGGTGTGAGCTTGCGCCCAACTTTCTAGCTTTCTAGTTGCCTCGCTGTTCTACGCTTTATTGCTAAAATGTTACTAGCTATATGCGTTGGGTGTTCGCTTGTAGGCGTGCGCTTACTTTTCTTTTATTTACGCAATCCTTTTCGCGCTTGTTCTTCTTGCTTTTCTTACTCTTATTTGGGCTAACTTCTCGTTCTGTTGTCGCAATTAATGTCGATCGAGCTACATTTGAAGTTTCACGTCGTCGTCGGCGGCGTTGCTTGCTCCAAGTAATTGTAATAACGTAGTGAACTAGGGCGTCGCATACGCTTACAAAAAGTTAGGCGGACGRTCGTTGCTTAGTCGGCGGCGCGGCTGGCTTGCGGTGGGGCAGCGCGGCGCACATTGAATGTGGCAATTGGCAATAGCKTTATAGAAATACACTTGTATATGCATGTGCATATGCGTGTGTGTAAGCTGTCTCATTGTTCGAGCGCTTTGGCTGTTTCTATGGACATAGCTGTGGCGGTGGCTGTGGCAATTCGGGTCACTAACCGTTAACAATAAAATTCATTTACTAAACAAAATTACCCGAGAGCAAGTAAGTACTTGAGTTTCAGCTCATAAGCTGTGCTGACACACAAACACGCATACAAATAATGATTATTACTCCCGCGCCCTTACTAAACGTCAAATGTGCGCTAATTTGCTGTTGTTGTTGTAAGCACGCCGTAGCGCGGTGTTGAAATAATAATCATATCGAAATTGACAAATGATTATTTGTAATTATATTGTGTGTTTTTASTTAGCGGCGGAGACATGGAGCGCGCTCCGCTGTTCTATGTATGTATGGGTAAGTGCGCGTGCGCGGCTGCGCAATTTCGCGTTCGGTAGCCACTTTGAGGCGGTGCGAATGCCAGCGGGCAGCAGCTGCCCACTATGAGCAGGCCAAGCAATGAGCGCGTGTGTGTGGCTTTGTATACATATGTTTATGTGCGCGAGTTTGTGTGGTCGCTTGGCATACTGGCGCAAAAGACAGTGACATAAGCTTGACAGTGATTACTGCTTTATGGTAATTCTAATAAAAAATTAATAAAACAAAATTGTGGTAGGTACTTAGAGATTTGTTATCTGCGTTGTTTTTCTATTTCATTTGCGCTTTATAAATAGTAAATATATTTTATATTTACTAACAACTTTGCTGGTTTTTTCTGCATAAAATAACATGGCGTATGATTTAAGTAGGTAGTATATACATAGACTGTATAAAACTAGAATAATAACCAATAAAAAGCAGCAAAGTATTATATATAGCAGTATTCGTATTTAAATACACAATATAATTGYATACATACATACACACACATATGTATATGATATTTGTTTATGTACATACGTGCTATAATATTTTTCTTGCAGCTTAGTTAGTAGACTGGTTTCCAGCACAAGTACCTATTGTCACTTAGAATATAATAAAATATAGTGCCAGTAAAATTAAAGCAGATCGAACGTAGTTTCTGTACACATACACACCCACATCGCACAATAGTTGGCGTTATTTGAAGTGTTTATTAGATCTAGTCTATATTCTTTAAAACAGGATTGCGCCGCCATACACACCAAGGTCACGTAACACGTACGCTTAACTATACACACGCATACTCACTCACATGTATGTGTTGCTTATTGTACAGAAAAATTCCGTTTTAGCACTTTACACACGTTTTAGGATTACTTCAAGGTATTCTACTTCGTCTGTGTCTAATGTAACCATAATGTATTACATTGTAATTCATGATTTCCTGCTTTGAAGTGTGCAACTGGCATTCTCTGTACTCATTAGGTAATTAGAATAAATGAAAATCGAGATTCACAGGTAGTTCTTAAGGCATTTTAAGGCGTTTAGGTATTGCAAACTTAGTTAAGAGTTGTTGGAGGATCTTGATTATAAGTGGCTGTTCGATTGTAGAGCAAATTTTCAGGGTTCCTAGTTTTTTTGATCTTTTAAAGGTAGTTACAGCGTTRTGTAAGGATTGTTTAGATATGTAATGCAACACTGATATCATAATGCTAAATACTTTTTAGAAAATCAATAAAAAA
>NW_017535063.1:525126-526738 GCF_001853355.1 Bactrocera latifrons | reverse complement strand
TCTATGGCAACAATATAATCTCCGAAGGAATTGTTCAGATCGGTTAACTATAACATATAGCTGCCATACAAACAGAACGATCGGAATCTAGTGCTGGTATGGAAAACTTTTGCATTTAATAAGATATATTCGCGAAATTTGGTATAGATTATTTTCTAAGGCAATAATGTAATCTCTGAAAAAATCGTTCAGATCGGTTAACTATAACATATACATAGCTGCCATACAAACTGAATGATCGGAATCAAATGCTTGCATGAGAAACTTCCTCATTTGACGATATATCTTCACGAAATTTGGTTAGAGTTATTTTTCATAAAAATAATGTAATATCGGAAGAAATTATTCAGATCGGTTAACTATAACATATAGCTGCCATATAAACTGAACAATCGGAATCGAGTTCATGTATGGAAAACTTTCACATTTGACGTGGTATCTTCACGAAATTTGACTTGGATTACTGAAAAAAATTTTCAGATCGGATTACTATAGCATATAGCCTCCATACAAACTGAACACATAATTACTAACAGAAATGCACCTGTGAAGGGTATTTAGCTTCGGGGCAACTGAAGTTAACGTTTTTTCTTGTTTTTTTTTTTTTTTTTGTTTTTTTGTCCGAAGGAAGGGACCTTTCCAAGATATTGCCAAATGTGAACTATCAGCAGGCACTATTGATAACGTCCGCTAAAGTACACCTCTCTCGGGACCATATCCAGAAAGTATTACCTTAACTCCAGTATTTGGCTATTTCGCAGGGCCAAGCTGGGCGATAAGTACCTCTTTCCCACCATCCCTCCAGGAATATTTATGTGGCACGTTAGCTGCGTATATAAGTATTGACTGGATAACTTTAGCTAGCAGGGCTCTCCTACTTTGGTTTGAGCCACCAATATTTGCCATCATTGCCTTGAAATTGAGCGTTATGATGGGCGTTATGATCGATAATAACTAGGTTTTTTCCTCTTCGTGATAAGCACTACCTTTGCTCTTTCACCAGCAAGCCGCAGTTTTCGTAAGCCAGTCTTTAATTTTCATTACGATCTCATTGTACGAGTATATACTTGGAGTCTGAATTTGAAAGAATTCCTTAGCTTTAGTTTGACAGCGTGAAAAAGACGATTTTTTTGGAATAAGAAAAACAACCGGCTATATTAATGGCTTTAAAGCAATAAGGTTACATTTATGCATACTTATGTACACAATAAAATAAAAAAAAAATTGTATACACAATAACACTTTTGAAAAAAATAAATTAAATATTTTTCTAACTGTACGTGATGTTCGACGACACTACAAAATCTGTTCCACTAACTCTATATGATTTTTGGCTTTCACCTCGAATGATAATTAAAAAACTATTCTCTACTGAGAATATTGATTATCATAAGTTTACGTTGTTTAGAATTTTAGCATATCGTCACCTAAATATTTACATAAGACACACAGTCGAAAAAAATCATAAATTCGCCATATGATAAAAAATTTAACAAGTAAGGAAGGGCTAAGTTCGGGTGTCACCGAACAATTTATACTCTCGCATGATAAAGTGATAATCGAGATTTCAGGCGTGGTTGTGAACCGATTTCACCCATATTGTTAAAAAAAT
>NW_017535063.1:519455-523966 GCF_001853355.1 Bactrocera latifrons | reverse complement strand
CGACTTAACTTTGGCGCCTATTCATGCATAAAAAATGAAAACTTGCTGTTGTCAAGCGGAAATTTTCAAAAAAATTGGCAATATTAACATAAAAATGTATGTAAATGATTCTTTACATTACCAACACTTATTAAACACAATTTTTTTTAACCCGCCGAACAGCATTTGAATTTCCTTGCTTGCTATTCAAAATCAAAGCAGTTTAACTGAATTTGAAAAATTTCTACAAAAACCGAGCACTAAGAGAATTTGCATTTGTATAGGTATGCACATATGAGATTTTCCMTAGATGTGCATAAAATTATCGCATGATATGCCTTAAATTTATCGCAAAGATCATCAGCGCAGCATCCACAATCTCTTTTCTTCCACTCCTTACAAATATAATTTGCATCATATAAATGTATATTGTATGCATATATGTACATGTTTATATATKTATATACATTTGTACATAMCAATATACATGCATACATATATATGTGTAAATAATTTTGTTTCACCTTGTTCTTGTTTTGTCAGTTTTCTCTCGCATTGCGTCTTAAAAAGTGTCGAGATTAGATACAATTCAAAACTGAATCGAAAAACTTTCTTATAAATCTATGTACATTTGTACATATGTAGATATGCACGAAGTACGGTTATATTTAAGTATGAGTACACTCCTTAAAAATTTTGTGCTTGAGGCAAGTTCATTCGCCTTAAGCGTGAGGCAGCGAGTGAGTGGGTATGAAAAAAATATGCACGCACGCGCTACATATTTACAAACACGTCTAATTTACAATACTTACATACAAACATGGATATGTACATATGTATATATTTATAYGGTACACCCGTGCTTACAATTGCTCTAATGCGCACAAACACACCCACGCATTTAGACGTCAACTTTAGAAAACCGCAACTTTAACTTCACTAAATTACAGCATACATACATATACATATGTATGTATATGTCTGCATGTGTGTGAATGACTTCAAAAGTACCAACAACAATAATAGCAAAAATATATTCATCACCGTGTTAGCATTTATCAGCAACCGGCACAGTTTTTGCCGCCACCGCCACATTTCACCTTAACAACAAATGACTCCGAAAATACACATACATATATACATATGTGTTTAGTATTCCTGTACATATTTGGTGCTAATTTGCCATTGTTTCTGGTTCAAATTTGCGCTATAAATAAATAGGTATTTCATGTAAGTACAGCTTATGCTGTTTGTTGTCATATTTCGTTAATATGTATGTGCTTATGAATGTTCGTAAACYAGTTTGCGACTTGAAAATAAGTATTTGTCTTATATTAAAAATTAAAAGTAATATAATTTAAAGTTCAAAGACAATTTTTTTTTTAGAAGAATCGAAGTAGTGTGCTTTTAGGTTAGCACTTTTTGTATTTAGTCCGCATGTACCAATTGACCATATTTGTCTTAATTTTTACTGACAAAAAGCAACGTTTTAACGTATTTAAAAAAAAAAGTTTGTTATCGTCCGCATAATAGTCTCCTGAACCGGAGCATGAATCTAGCAGTGGCATGATTATACCCAAATAACTACCCCATTTCCCTACTCAAAATACTATCCAAAATGTCTTGATGCGGTCCATAAGATCTAGTCTTAACTGAAGCTAAAGATTCATCAAAAATGAAAGATTTACGATATATGTTGACGCTACAAATGCAATATTCAGATGAATGTCGTTAATCAGCCTCTGACAGTTCCGATGAAGAATGTTATAAGTCGAAAGCAAGGCTAAGATTTGTTAGCAATTACTATGAACGGCTGATATTCCACTTCGTTGATGGAGCATAGCACAATCTATTATTCTTGGTTCCACTATTTCCACTGTGTTATAACAAAAGTCACTAGAGAACAGTTGTATACAAAAGAAATCTTAAGTTTCACTGTGAAATAAAATTATTTTTGATATGAAAATATTGGGAACCGAACTATTTTCAATATTTTCTCGAATTTTAACTAATTATGATAAAATTTGAAACAAGCTTTTACATCAGGTTGAACGTGCTTTTCAGGTAATCTCACTTAGAACATCGTGGGAAATAATTTTTCATCTCTAAAAAGAGTTCTGTCCATTATTTTCGTCGCTTTAGAATACAGATTCCAATTCATTTTAGAATAAGTTGTCGAATTTACGATCCTTGACTGCCTTAAAATTCGGGTCCATTTCCGTTAGGCCGTTACAATTTTCAACTCTATTAAAATTATAATTCTATTCAGAACTCACACTAAAAATCGGGAGGGCAGGAGATCAATGTGTATGCGCGAAAAGCTGTTAAGTAGTTTCAACTGTCGTGGTCTGTATCCTTAGTGGACCAGCCATCCATCATTCAAAGCTTATTTTAAACTTAATTAAAATTATAACTGTATCCAAAGCTCGCACTAAAATTTGGGAAAGTAGGCGAGCAATTCTCCAAAAAAAAGCTTATGAGAAACTCTACAGAGGGTTGCATGATACATGAACACATATTAATTACTGCCACTAAATAAAGTGGTTACAATAACAACAACACTAAAAGCAATTTGTGCCACGAAACTTATAAGCCAGTTCGAACAATTATTGCTAATGCAGCAAATGAAAGGCGGAGCAGAACACGGATACTTTTTCACCACTCGACAGCCTAACAAAAAAAAAGTACAACAAAAGCAAAGAAAGAAATTCTAATATATAACAAACAAAAAATTAAGAAGTACTTGTCTAAAAATTTCCAAAAAAAAAAAAAAAATCGATAATTTATAAAAGAGTGCTGTTTGATGTGGGTTACTATACGCTATATTATGCTGTTGTTGTTGTTGTTGCTGCCTCACTTAAGCCAACTCGCCGACTCACTTCAACATCTTTCACTATGAAATTTCATTAGTCATTGTTGCTTTCGGTTGTTTTTGCGGCTTTTTAAGCCATTTGTGGCGCAACCACACCGAAGCAAAAAAAAAAAAAAAATCGAAAATAACCAAAAACAAAATTTCCGAACGCTTTTGTCTTTCACCCAACGACTTAGTAATTTGGTGGTGGGTGCATATGTAGATATGTATGTGTGATTTTATAGTGATTATGACTGTGGCCATTATTACATTGCGAGTATTTACCACTTGTTCACTTAAAGTAAAAGAGTGAGTTACGCGTATTAACACACACACATAGTATATAAATAAGCGCTTGGAAACGCTTATGAGTATTTATGTGAGTATTCAAATAACCGCAAAAGTAAATGCTCTGCAGTTGATCGATGCCTTGATGGCATGAATAGACTGTACAGGCTCAGCGCTGTTGTTGTTGTTTTACAACTACGCACACTTCTGCATAAATTATCTATACCTGTATGTGTATATGTGCGCTTGCTTGATTATTGTTTAATTTCTATTTAAATATTTCGTTGATCTTTCAACCCAAAGCTAGGAAATAATTCTTACTGCTACAACCTGTGCCTTTGCTCCTCACAAAGTACACACATACACACACCAGACGCACAAATGCGCGAGTAGCAGCGCTGTCTTTCACTTAGCTGATTTTGACGGATTCTTTCAGCTGCATACATGTATGTACATATGTATGTATGTGTGTATGTAAGTTTTACAACAATTGTATTTTTGAGTTTTTATTTTTTATTTATTTATTTTTTTTTTGTTTGAGTTTGATGCTTAATCGCATCACACAATGATTTGTTGAATTTTTTCTGCCATACCTACTTATTCGGGTCGACTTACTTACAAAAATACACCATAAATACACATGCACATACACACACACATTTTGTACATCAAATTACTTTACTTAAGTATTGAATTTTGGTATTTTTTTGCTCACTAGTTTTTGGCCATTTGTTATTAAATTTCATWTGATTTATCTGGCAGTAGTGATGGCGCAACTAAGCCGCCAAATATATAAATTTACAAGCAGCAATAAGGATTTTGTAAAATTGTAGCTTTGTACGGCAAATAGCCACCACTAAGCACYAACTCCAGCGCTGTAAAGTCGAAAAAATCGAAAAACGCTGCAAACAAATACGCCAAACGCTGAGATTTCCCCATAATTTCTTTCTCTTTATATTCATTTTAAGTGTTTGTATATGCGCTCAAGTAGAAGGAAAACAAAAATATCAAGTACAACAACTACAGCAACAATAAAGCAAATCAAATTCGTTGAAATACTCATAATCACTAGCCGTATTAATTGTTCGAATTCAGATTGATTGCTGCCAGACGCATTTAAGTATTTCTTAATGCTTTTTTCGAGCAGTTTTTCGAGTTTTATTAATATGCCAAGAAAGAGATTTTTAGAACTTCAAAGTTACACCGCTACGCAGTGGTATTATTTTTTATATAATAGATTTGGCAAAGTTGAAGCACCCAAACTTAAAAACATTAAATTCAATGTGAGTGCTTTTTAAATTTTTTTATGAAAAAATATGCCTTCAGACTTTAAGATAGATAGATGGTTTAGGAGAAAAATATTTATTTAATAATTAAAAAATACTGAAATGTT
>NW_017535063.1:514499-519181 GCF_001853355.1 Bactrocera latifrons | reverse complement strand
TTTCAAGCAAACTTCTTCTTACATTTCAATTTCAAAATATATTTGCTGTAAATTTTTCTTTCAAGGTCCCAGTTTCTAGTATCTTGCTATAAAAGCCACTTCATAAAAGGCTTCAGGAGCACTCTCTTGCTATGAAAATTACTCAGCAATTCTTTTTTTTCAGGTAGTTGCAGGTAGTTAAAGCCGATTTCCAAGCTGCTAAACATATCGATATTTACTACATTGCCATTTTAGATAGCTTATAAATCTTTCGTTAAAAGCTTCTTTTTCGTTAGTTTAAATATGCAATTTCACTTCAATACGGAAAATATAGATGAAACCACATTTATTGTTGTTGCTTTTTTGTTTTTAAATGAACCAAATACAAGGACATATTAACTTCCCGCAAAAGTAAGAAGGCTACTCATATTTGTATGTACACTTAAGTTACTAAGTGATGTTTAGTTAAGTTGACTTAAGACGGTGGGTCTCCAAAAAGTTGATCAGAATAGCAACATTAACTCTCAACAACTTAAGATGACTTAAGTTACTAAGTGATGTTTAGATTCAAATGAATATCTTTGGGGTATAGTTTGAGGTAAATTAGTTGAATCTTTATGCAGATTTGTCTTAATTTCTATATATACAAGAAATCACTGTTTTGTGTAATTTTTAGATTAGAGAATTTTTGTAGACTTCCGTTTTAGTCTCCACATAGGACATGCACAAACAAAACGAAACACTTCGTTCTACATAAAACAATATTTTTCCTGGTTTGGCTAGTCGCATTCTTTTGTAGGAAATACACACGTACATATGTATGTATACACTCGCAATAAATATATGTATGTGACATATCCAATATTTAGCTGCAAAAAATGTGCAACACAACTCTCCTGGAATTCGACAGCTGTCAGCTGACAATCTGCATGCGTAAAATGGAAAGCGAACACATGTAGTTTGAACGTAGCAAAGTAACAACAACACGACTAAAAGAAAAACTCACCGTCAACAATATAGTAGTTCGAGTGACTTGACTGACTGACTAACGGTGTGAGTGACTCGTAAGGCAGCATTCTTGCGCCGTTGCACGAGTGTTATTGTTATGGCCAGCTGTTACTACTTTATGGCCGGCGGCATACGTACGTGCGTGCGTGTGTTTGTGGTGCAAGTATACTCATTTAGATTTGTAGCGCTATTTACCACCTTCTGTACCGTAATTGTTGTTGCCAGTTGCGCTAAGCGTTGTCATTTTTTGCTATTGTTATCGCCTGGTCATAATGGCAATAATTGTTGGTGTTGTTGCTATTGCTGTTTGTTAGCTGTTGGCGGCTGCTTGCCAAAAGGCGGACATTGGTAACTTATTTCAGCCCGCATTTCCTCTATTCCGGCAAATTTGCTATTATTTATTTTCTCTTTTCAATTTTCAAACTTTACAATTAGATATTGTTGTTGTTGCCTGCATGTTACACCTAAGGTGATTTAGGTGTTTTTTCTTTTTTTTTGTATTTGCTTTGAGTGTGTTATAGTTGTCACAGATTTGTGCCTGCCAGCTTAAATTTCACAGCTGCGGTCACAACTGTCAGTCGCAAAAAATATGCACACTCATACCCACACACATACACACATGCATAGAATTGTGCCGAAATACAATATATCCCAAATACACACATACATATGAAAATATACAGTTCACAGTTCTCTAGTACACGCAACTGCGTTTAGCTGCAAAGCGCTCCAGCTCGAGCGCGCACAGATTTTGGCCAAAATTGCAATTTCGCCTACCACACACGCGCACACACATGTATCCCAAGCAATTTTTATCTTTTTTCGGCTGCCCACATATGATTTTTTTTTTAGTCAGCCTGTTGTGTACCTACTCTAATTTGGCGCACGTACGCTTAGTACACGCCCGTTTGCTAGCGCACAGCTTGCGTTTGCTTGTGTTGGTATGCTGGCTGCGCTCATACAGTCGTACTTTCTCGTGCAGTCGCTGTTCCTACGCGCATACGCGCCTGCGCTTACTCATTCATCACCTATTTTGGCCAGCCAGCTCGCCTCACTGCGTCTACGCAATTTTCGCATTTACATGCAAACAWATGTACATGCATACATACATACATACAAATATGTAAATGTCTGTACATATTYATGTACTGTTTGCCACTTTATTTATTTTGGCCATATTTCGCTTCTATTAGCCTCACTTTTCACTTTATTTTGAGTACGTAAATACGCCATGTATTTGGGTAATTGTATGTGTCGCTTTTGTTTGCAATCGGCAGAAATGTCAGTGAACTACTCACAGCAAATATATTTGCATAATAATTCCTACAAGTAAGCAAATTTGTAAGTACTTCATATTAAAATCGGTAGACTTTTATTATTTTGGACATTAAATTAGTTGAAAATTTCTTTCTGTAACTCAAATATTTTTACCGTGTGTAGTATTTGTGAGCTTATTTAAAGCTTGTATGCATAATTTATTTAATCATCGACTTAATTATTGCCTAAAAATAATATTTACTTTTATTGTAAATTTTTCGATTCGATTACAGTTATATAATCTAGGTGAGAATTATAATTCTTAAAAACTAGTAAAAACAAACATAATTAAATTCAGTTGTACCTATTCTAGAACTCTCTTCTAAAATTAAAAAAAAAAATATTCTATACAAGAACGTGATTTTGATCGTTCAGTTCGTATGGCAGCTATATACTATAGCGGCGCGATAACGGCRGTTCAACAAATAAACTACTTCTTGGTAAGAAAAGAACGTGTGCAAAATTCCAGATCGTTATCTTAAAAAATGAGGGGCTTATTTTTCATATAAACAGACTGGTAGCCGAAATTAATATACGCTGTCCATAAACTGTATCCAACAGAAGAATTTACACCGAGACCTTGAAATTTTCGCGTTTTGTTTGTCGGCCTCAGATTCTTGGTTTTTCTTCGTCAACTTTCAGTTCTGCCGCCAATTTTTTCGTGTCTGAATAATGGATCGAAAATGTTCCTCAGCTTTTTGTCTTCGATTCGAAACGTTACAACCAGCATATCYATCATTTTTGATGGCTTTGTCAGACCGATCGATTCTTTCTGAAGAATCACGCTGAGAGTATATGAGTTAGAGATAGAATATCATGTATTCCCAATAATAAATTCCAATCAGGACACGGCTGCGATGAGTATCGTTGCTCTTCTTGTTACTTTAAATTTTTAAAAGTACTAAAATTATTAATCAGCCATTTAGCCCTTCGGGATTAAAATCTCCCCCTTTTCCCACTCTGAATCCGCCACTGTATTTATTTTAGCTTAAATTATGCCTAGGGATAGGATAGTTTCTTTTTCCCCAAACTCTTGATTAATATGAGATATTATTCMAAATCCCGATAAAATTAAAATATGAACTTTTGGATATTCAAATAATCAGAATAAAGGTTGGAATAGAATAAGACCACCTCTTCCGCCTGGATCGAAGAAAGAACTATTTAAAATTCATAATATTGTGATTCTGCTAAGACTGGTAATGATAGAAAAGATACTTGCATTTATAACTAAGTACTGATTACCTAAAAATTAAAAAATTACTCAGTATTGAATATTTTATTTAAGTATCAGTAAATTTGGTACTGAGTACTTTGAATGAATATCGAGTTTAAGTCCTAAGTGCTTTGAAATACCATTACAAGAACAATCGATCCATAGCAAGTAGTTTTAATGAAAATTAAGTACTTCAAATGTATTTAAGTTGCCTTGCATTCATAAGTACTAAGTACTTTGAATTAATACTGATTCTCTAGAAATGAAATTATTACTTAGTACTGAATATTTTTTATAACTGCCAAGCACTTTATAGCCAAGTGGTGAATACTTGGAAGTGATAATTAGTTGATGTAATGAATAAGAGTATTTAAACTTCCATTACGTTCGATACTATGTACTTTAAATATATACTAAGTTTCTTTCAAGCGATATTTATAATTTTAACAGTAATCCTGAATGCTTAAAATGAATATTGTGTTTTAACCTAAATTTCAATATTCGTTCATCTTAAAGTTCTACATTAGATTCAGATAGTCAAAAGACTTGCAGTTCTTTTAAGCTTATATCAATTTGATACYAAGTACTATATACTTGTGCTTTCATGTATGGACTAAATAAAATTAAGTACTTTCGATAGTAATTATCCGTTCTGTTAAAATACACACATTACGTAGGATTTGTGCGATCTGAATATTCATTTGTTACTTCTAAGTAATATTCTTTAGTCTGTTTATGACATAATATGCAGTAATTTTGCCCTAATAATAGATATTCACAATAAATACGGAACATTTTCTAACTTACAGTGCATTAATAAATTGGTTATGTGTATTTTTCTTGTAATTATTATTGAATATAAATATAAAGTATAGTATAATATATCAAACTAAACTAAGGCCTTTGCATGAGCAGTAGTTCCTCGAATTCAAATCATAAGTGAGTGTGTACTTTCCAGCTCAGACACGTAATTATAACATTACTCAATATGGTGCTAATTGCTCAACTCAAAGTCCATATTGTCTAGTATTTCAGAGCTGAGTTTTAAGCTGACACTTCAGTTTTCTTTTATATTTCCTAAGACGGGCGTTTACCATATTGTATGGCTGCTTTATTCAAGTATTATTTCGATATTTTGTTTTTATTTTATTATTACTTTTTT
>NW_017535063.1:509313-513278 GCF_001853355.1 Bactrocera latifrons | reverse complement strand
TTTATGCAACTAGAACATAAATAAAGTAAAATAAAAAATTCTTCTACCAAAATTTATCACAAATTTTAAATTATAAATTTTATCAGAAAACCGAAACTTTTATCTGCTCACCATATTTTCCAAACGACACACTGTCTACTCATACTTGCACACATAGTAGAATTTGCCTATCAGCGAATTGAAATACTAAATAGCATACTGCTATTTGAACTTAAGTGTTACAAGCTTGCACACATACATACATGTATACGAAAAGGTATGTTGTGTGTACTATATCTCATTGTTGTTAATGCCGCAACACTTGCGACAGTTCGATGACATTTGTTTTTAGACACAGATACGAGCTTAGTTTATTTATACAATTTTAATTGTTTTTTTTACTTTTTTGTGGTTTTTCCTCTCTCTAGTTCCACAATTCTAAGTGATTTTAAAGTATTATTTTTTGTTGTTTTTTGTTATACTTGTAATTATCATAATAAATTTCGTATAGTACGCATGTGTCACAACCCCGACGACAAGAACAGTAAAAGGCACGCAAATTTTTTGAAAGGAAAAAATCCACAAATAATAATAACTTAAAATAAAAAATATCAAAAAACCGTTGATACACACATTAGAAAAAAATGTTTTTTTTTTCACATATCTGCTTCCATGCTTAATATGAACACTTAGCGCATTACGGATATTTTATCTGTCGCTTAGCCGCTATATGCTTACAAATACCGTTGTTTTTAATGGTTTTTGTTGGCATGCGCATTTTTCTCGTACATTAAGTGCGTAGCACAAATTTGTCTGACAAATTGGTTTGTAAGTGTGTATAATTTATTTTATTTTRTTTTTCTTTTGGCATACAGCGTTTTGTAGTGACAACTTCACAATTTATTTGAACCCACACAATTGCCTTTGGTTATATATAGTATGTATGTACGAGTATATATATTTACACATTACTGTTAGTTTATTATGTTTACGTATGTATGCACATAYTTAAATACACATATGCACCATATATATATAATATTTTAGTTTATAATTACAATATTCATTCAAAAAAAGCTCACTCAGCGAAAAATGCACATGTTTCTACTCCCAAAAACACTGCACTAATATGTACATACGCATAATATATGGCCATACATACACATGTATGAACGTAATTTCCAATTGTGCTCCTGTAAACTTCTGTTTCTGTTCGCTTGCCAAGTTGGTGAGGTGTGTGGGCGRCGTCTCTATGAAATGCTGTCGCCTGTTGACTTGTGACTGACTCGACTCTCGTTTTGGTAACTTTTTTTTTAATTTTTTATTATTGTTGTTGCATAAAAGTTTTATGTTTTTCAAATATTGTGTTGGTGTGAGCTCAAGTACTTTGGTGGCGATAATTGTGAGGTCAAGTGTCATTGTGCTTAAACTAACTACGTTTTTGTTGTAGTGTGTTTTTAAAGCAATACAAAATGGAACATATACTATAGTACATAATTTATGACTTACAAATTTATTTAGCTATATGTGAATTTTTAATTTTATCGTTTCTTTCTTAAAGCAAGTTTACTTTCATATAATTGGTTTTAAAGGCAGTGAAAGTCGTAAAACCTCGTGATTCGTTGAAGTTTTTGAGAAGAGATTTGAATTATTAAAAAAAAAAATATTTAAAACACTATAGATTAATTATATTAGAACTACCTACCTCTTAATGTCCTTAAGGAAGTACTAAGGAAACTTTAGTTTTTCAACCAAAAAAATAACCTAAAAAGGCAAAATTATTGTGAACTGGAAAATCTACCAATGGGTTTAGATAAGAACTTTTCATTATCATAACGACAGAGCTTCTTATACCAGCATTCTTTATAATATTATATTTCCTAAAAAACCGTATCAAATAATTTGGTTACAGCAGTTTGGTAAATTTTCATACAAAAAAAATAAATAAAACCTTCACGAAGATAATAGCACTGGCACCGGCTTGCGGTTTACCACAAGATTTTTTTTAAATATTTTAAGTATGCATTTTTCTTACTTTCCCACATTTAAATTTTATTTRACTATCGCGTGACTAAAAAAATCGAACAACTGTTCTAAATATGTACATGTGAGAAGGCAATATTTATTTGAAGCATGTGAAACRCTTGAAGGAACTACTATATTGTGGTAAAATTTAAAAACTATCATGAAGTTTAACTTTAAAATTGTAATTGTGAGTTTGTTATTTGACGAAATAAAGGACAAAATATTTACCATTAACGATTTATATTCCCTCAGAGAACCGGGCGTAATATTAAAAAAAACTAACCAAAACCTGCATTGAATCAAAAACTTGCTAGAATTCTTAAATTGTATGCAAATAAAACTTAAAATATTTCTAACCGAAAAAATTCAATAAAAAATTGTTTGCGGAAACTGCATATTTATAACGCGGTWTTAGTCTAATCTAGTACAAAAGAGATTAAATATTTTAAAAAGTTAATAAAGCTTACTAAAACCAGACTTAGAAGTCTAGTCTCCATCAAAGGAAGTCGTTAGGTGGGTGTTTGTGGTGATCTTATTGAACCTATAGCTTCTTAAAAATACGAGAATTCGGGGAAACGCCAAGGGGGTCTTAAGGAAATGTGAAAATGTGTGGCTATACAAAACAAGCTATATTACAAACGAATATCTCGTCTTAACATAACTTTTTCATAACTTAAAGGGTTACATGGGTTTCCTCGGTTAAAAAACAGCGTTTTTCATGATGAKTTAATGAAATATTTTATTAGAATTTTTCATCGTTACATACACTACAATATTAACAAAGAAATTCGGAAATTTTGTAAAAAAATATTTTAAAGTCGGCCTTTGCGACGTSATTTCTGAAATCAAAAATTATACATAAATATTTTTATTTTGCCTTCGCTTCGCACTACATTTATTGAATACTTCAAATTCATAATCATTAATTGCTTCACTATTACTCACTTCCTTTGATGTAATGGGAATGCGCGCTGAAGCAAAAACAGTGGGTAAAATGGCTTCAATCATGCCACATTCTTTTCACAAACATACATTAAACATGTGTGCATACAAACACACCAACTATTGGAGCGAGTGGAAAGAAATCAATTTCCAACCAAATCGTACGCTAATTTATTGTATTAATTTAATTGAACTGTTTCTTAGTTGGCATGGCTGTCGAACCAAAAAACAAAAAAAAAAACAAAAAAACAAACAAAAAAATAATTTAATATCGAAAACAGATGTTCATAACGGCCAGTGGCTAGCCGACCAATCAACGCAGCGCAAATGACTGCAACAAAGTATGCAACAACACACCAACTGACGAATCGACTGATATGACTACAATGTGTGCTCGTCAATGGCATGTTCGGCGGGGAAAGCAAATCAAAAATAAAAAAATAAAAATCGAAAATTGCTTTGGTGTTTTAAGATTGCTTTATAATTTATATGAAGATGTGTGGTAAACGAAAATTTCACAGCTACTCAATTTAAGTTCGATGCACACACATACACATACATACAATCGAATTCCAGCACACATGAGTGAGTTCATGTATCCTTTCGAGCTTTCTGTTTAATTTTGAATTATTTCGATTTCATTAAATTTACAATCAATAATGCGCCATTCCGTATGCAAAATATGGTATTTTTTAAAGTCAAACAACAACAACAATATATTTACATATTGTGTTGATAAAAAAATAAAGGCAAGCATTAATGTATTATACTGATTTGGGTCGGTGAGGATGTTGTGCAGTAGCGGGTGCTTAAAAGCTTAACTGTCAGTACACAAATCACCCAATCGAATGAATTGTTGTTTTATGCAGTGGAATGCCTGGATCGCTGACCATAATGACTGAAGCACCAAGTGAATTTTAAATCACCCGATTTCAATGGAAAAACAAATTTAATAAAGTACTAATAAATTGTAATAAGAAATATAAAAGAAAATTAAATAAAAAATATGATATGGTGGC
>NW_017535063.1:505551-507943 GCF_001853355.1 Bactrocera latifrons | reverse complement strand
GGTAATGATTTTCTAAACTCGTAGCATACATTTAGGATGCAACAAAACAACGAAAATTATCAGCATATTTCCCACAAACATTCAATTGCTTAAACAAGTGAGCTGACTTCACGTGGCTGATTGCTTGTGAGAGAACAAAGTATTTTCTAATCTCGTAGGATACAATTAGGATGCGCGAAACCAACTAAAATTATCGACATATATCCAAAAAACCAATGTAACCCACTTACACCCACAGCAACGTAAAACAACAACAACAAAACCATCACTAAAAGTCATTCAACTGCTTAAGCAAGTGAGCTACATGCCGCTGGCGGCAAAGCGCGCCCGTCGACCAACCAGCCAAGTCCAACAGCCTAATTCGCATACGCCGCTTAATGGATAAAAGATGAAAAGCATCAAAATTATTGAAGGCGAGAATTTATGGGTGATTATTTTTTCTCTGCTCAAATAATTGAGTGCCATTGTACGGCGAAAACCAAAAATTTACATTCCATCAAATGTGAGTAAATATGTACATATGTATATGTGTATACATATTGAACATATGTAAGCATGTGTGTGGCTGCGTTTATGTAGCCGCGTATGGTTTATAATGACATGCATTATTTGTTTTGAATTATTTTATTATTTTCAAGTGTTCTATTTTGGCTTTTTATATCACATYACTTGCGACGAAGTGATTATATGCAAATGGGTGTGTACGTCTGTGTGTGTACTGTAATGCTTTCACTATGAATTTCTGTTATTTTCGATTTTTGTCTGCTTCAATGAAAATAGCCGACTGAAAGCCTTCACTTCACTTAATGGAAGCTGTTAAAAAATGGTCAAGCAACACATTTAAGTATAAAATACATTTCTATTCGTTGATATAAACAAAATGGCCGCTTTCTAGAAATTAATTCAACCGTACGTAAGCATATTTAAATAGACTCAAGCGATTTTATTCGTATTCGTATGTGGCTACTAATAATAAATACGAATAAATACGCGTAAGTRAACTCAATCGTCTAAACAAACTAACCAATCAGCTGCGAGTCGCTTTCGAAAAGCACTTAGAACGATTCTAACGAATTGGTCGCGATTTGTTGTTTTATTTATGAGATTTTACTTGTGCGGTTGTTTAGTTGTAGAGTTGTTGGCATTTAATTGGTTATCAAATGTGGGATTTTTACACAACAAGATATGTATGTAACTGTTATAGACACTGAAATGTAGTTAGACTTTTTAAATATTTTTTTTATTTTTATAAATGCATTTTGTGCGTTAAGACTGGCATATACATCTCGTCATATAAAATGCAAAAAAAAACTTATTATAAAAAATCGGAAATCACTGTCCGATATAATAACCAATATATATCCATTATATCACCAAATTTTCAAATTTTATTTCAATATGAGTGTATGATAACCAATATATAACCAAGTGATAACCCATATATAACCACTTTATAACCAAAACTATAATTTTATTTCAATTTGAATGGTTTATATTATATCGCTTTTCCTTCGCCTTTAAAGTTATGAAAAGGTATGTTACCTTATTTTGCATTTAAGGTGACGTTATACAAATATATGACAAAATAATTAAAACAACAATTGTTATAACTTTTTTCTTTCCACAGATCTCACATGTTCATTATTATTTCTTTTTAATTTTTACTTAAGCCTTTTTCTTCTCGCGCCACTACAAAGCCGTTTTTTTTTCATATTCTACATTTTTGCTAATTTTTTTTATTTTTACTTTTGAGTTCATTGAGTTTTTCTGACTAAATAATTAATAAAATTTTATGGTTTGACGGTTTTTGAATTCACAAGTGGGATCATRTAGGTATTTATTAACTTTATTTGAGTATGCTTAAATGCCTGTGTGACTTTTAATCAACAATGAAACGCAAAACTTTTTGAGATCGATGATTCCTTAATTCCTTTTTAGGCAATATTCATACAAATCAACTGTCAGGCGGGAATAATTGGTTATGTTTTTTTCTTTCTCTCAGTTCTTGATAATTATTATTCTGATATTTTTTYAATTYTAAGTTGAACTCTTCGTTGTAAGCAGCTCAAATATGTCAAAAAATGATGTCTGGAAATAATTGAAACGACTTACTAAGGTCATATAATAGTCTGATTTCCCATACATGTACATATGTATAGTTGTGTATATAACCAGCATATATTATGGTAAGTTAAACACGTGCTCCAAATAAAAAAAAAATTGTTGACTTGTGTAGTTCATAAAAATTTTTTAAATTTCTTTACCCCCATATTCAGCAAAAATCCCCCATAATATTTTTTAAGACCGTATCACCACTTATTCACACATATAATTTCAAAAAATTACTATAGTGTTATATACATATATTGTTATCAAGTTTATTCTGAGGAAA
>NW_017535063.1:500265-505251 GCF_001853355.1 Bactrocera latifrons | reverse complement strand
ATTCATAATTTTGGCTGTTGAAATTTTGTTTCTGTAGCTGAGAAGCTTAAGATCGCAACGCTTAAAACTCCCTTGCCTTTTATGACTCGGCTAATTCCGCTCGTTCGCGGATTGCGCCYTTCGCGTCGGTTGGGCAGGAGGAGGGTAATCGTTGGGTATTATTATTATTATATTCTTAAAATATAATCATAAAAATATAAAATGCAAAATTTTTTGTTATCGAGTTAGGGCTTTTATATGATACAAATGCTTTTGTGAGCGATAAGGCCAACAATAGCTGCCGAGTACTCMTCGTTGATATTAAAATGAAGACGATATTAAATTCTGACAAATTTTGAAAACTTTTGGAAAAATTCAACTAAAATTTTTATTTAAATAAAATTATAAAAAAAAAMATTTTTATACCAATATTTCTCTAAACCTAACCAAAATTCGAATCACTATCTTATAATTTTCTTCTTCTTCTTTAYCAGGTTAATAAACAATACACAGCCACCGATTTGGAGGCTTTTATGAAACTCGCCGTCAATTGGCAGAACAGCAATCACAACTTGCTGGAAGGAGTTGATATAAAAGGAGGTAAGTAAATAACAAGCGATAATTTTAGAGCCCTAGGCAATCAATTTCTAGACAAACAACCAAAGAGCTCATTCATTGAAATATGAATATCCAAATTCATACCAGAATTTGCAGCTCATGATCTTAAAATTAATTTTAAGCTGACAAATATAAAATAAATTTATATAAGTTTTAACCAGTCTTCAGATAAGCTCTGAAAGCTACATAGCTTGAAGTGAGCCTATGAAGAGGGTTCTGCATCATTATCTTCGGCTACCCTCAATGAGATGATTTAGATAATTATCTACAGTATGTTGAGCCGTCAAGAACCAGATATGTAATACATTACTATTACTTCCTCGGAGGATATACCAGATTACGGGAGTTTGTACCAAATATACTACCTCAAAATAATGTTCATTGAGATWTCTTGGTTGAAAATTTAGTATCTCAAAGTTCGAAATCCATTCCATGTCTGTTTATTTCTGGATCATATTTTACAAACCTTTTCATTTATATCTGGATCATGTTCAAGAATMTTCTTAATTTTTTCTGGATCATATTCCAGAATCCTTTCCATTTATTCGTTGATCATATTCTATAATATGTTACTAAACCTTTGCAAGGCAGTGGACACCTCTTTTCAAAAACTCTGAATACAAACTTACTTTATTTTTAACTGATCAAATACTAAAATATATATAATATAATATATGTTCCCTCTCTTCAACAGAAATGCAACAGTATATGAACAGTCCAGCCATGAATATGTATAAAAAACGTGAACGCACACAGAATTGGAATCATCAAGAGAAAAAATTTCTGCTCGATTTGTGTCGGAAGGATATGCGTATTATAGAAAACAAAAGACTYGATGCGGGACTAACAGCGGTCAAGAATAAAGCCTGGAAGATCATACATCAGAAATTCTCAAGTCAATTCGGAACAGATCGTACGTGTAATCGTTTGAAGGAGCAATGGCGACGCATGAAAGGTGAGTGGAGTAGATTGAGATTGAAAGAAAGTGGGATAGATTGAAAGATAGTGTGAAAGAGASCTAGAGCMGAAATTAGTTATAGGAGGGCAGTATATAGGAGAAGTCAAATGTGTGAAATTAGACGATATGCGTTTAACACTAATTAGCTCTTCGTTCTACCCCCGGTTTAGCCTAAGTAGAAATTGTGAGAGACAGCAAACGAAACATTTTCAATAACTAAAGCACTGTTAAATTTTTTTCTTTATAAAAATAAAAACTCTTTAAAAAAACTACAATGGATTTCGAAAAWTACAAAAAARTTATTTYTCATTTTCGGATTTACTACTTTGTTTAATCCGCCTGACTTGTCGAAATAAATCGTATTAGCATTTGCATTATCTAGATATTTTATTTTATGTAGTACAATTAACGTTTCTGTAAGCATTCTCATTTGAATATTTATTCTTTGGCTTGCAGCCTGTACGCGTAACGAAATATTGGACTACAACAATCGCTTGGCCAGATTCGGTGCTGAGGTTGCCGATCGCAAAAAGCCATCACCGTTCACRTTCGAAGTGTGGGAATTCATGCAGGAGGCAAAGAAAGCCTGCAAATCTGAAGCTTTAGATGGCATTGACTACTCCAAGATACCGTTGGCGCTCGAGGAGGACTACGAGTATCGTGAGGACGAGCAGAATGGSGAGGATGACCACGATATGGACGAGTAAGTAGAAAACTTAAAATACTTTTAAGTCGAAGACTACAAATTATGTATATTATTTCATAAAAAGATATGAAATCSATTTAAGACCTATTTTTTCACTTTACAAACTAATCACTCTTTATCCTTCCTTTTATAGCAGCCGCACACCACCACAGGAGCTCTGCGATGTCGACATCAAGGAGGAGACCAATGAGACCTTCAACGACACCAACACACACAATGATTCAATGGCGCTCGGTGAGCGCTTATCGTCCTCCTCGCCGAATCTCAGCCGCTTGGGTGCACATCACGACCTCGAACGCGTCAGCCTACACAGTCCAGCCGGCAATATGGCGACGGCCAGCGAACTCGCCAACACCAGCTATTTGTCACAGAACGGCGCTAGCGGTGGCGCCGCGGTCGGTGGCAGCGCYGGCGATATGGGSGCCTTCCAGCCCGCCTTCAATATGAGCAACATCTCGGCAACCTTGGAAGCTTTGAATGCGTTGCGTACCGGACAATTTCCCTCAGCCGCTGCTGCTGCTGCCGCTGCCTTACAGAATAACTTCGCCGCCGCTGCCGCGCAACAACAACAGCACCAACAACTTAATCAACAGCAACCACAACAACAACAACAAATGTCACCTCGTGATGATCAGCCATTGGTGAAGCGTCCACGCAGCTCGAGTGGCAGCGCAAACGGTGAAGAGGTCTTACAYGATTTATCYATGAATGGCGCCGCCGCCGCAGCCGCTGCCAATGTCGCAACGGTTAACACAGCCAACGCGCCCATCGGCGCCAGCAATGGTGCTGGCATGAGCGCCTTGGGCGCGTCCACCAGCAGCACGCCAGAGATGCGCGCCTTCATGGAGATGCAGAGCAAAGAGCACCTGATGCGCATGAAGATACTCGAAGTGCAGCTGCAGGCGGCCAAATATAATCGTGATCTGGTCGAGATCAATAAGACTTTGGCGCTGCAGAAGTTGCAGGAGTTGGCCAGCAAGCGCTTGACCAGCTAAACTAGGCGCGTGTGATTAACGGTGGATGGAAATTGTTGCGTAACAAAGTATTTAACGGTGGTTTTTATAGGAAATGTTTGCGTAGTGAGGCAACGGTACTTTGCGTACGTGTGTAAAAGCTGGCTGCAGTTCGGTAAAGCGCTGGCACACAATTGTGTTACATAACGACGATTTACCTTTTTCGTTTTTTGAATCAGTTGGAGAAAATAATAATTATAATAGTTCGTRTTGCGTTTWTGTATTTTTTTGTATGGAAATAACATTCCCGTTAGCAGCAGTTATGTATTCAAAACCTAATTTACTGTTACAGCTTAGAAATAGTTGCTCTTTCGTTTGTTACTGTGTTGCATGCCACAAATTTTGTAGAAAAACAATGAAATATAGCAAAAAAAGAAATTATTAAAATAAAATGTGAAATCTTACTTATTTCCTTTTTTTTGCATTTTCTGCCATAACAGTATTTCAGAATAGTAGTAGAACACAGCACATAAAAGTATTACACGAAACACAAATATAGGAAGAATCATATCGATTCACAAGCAATAGTTAACGCAATAGCCCTACCTCAGTGGTGTAAACCTACAAAYTACAACAAAAACAAAGCGAAATAGAAAACTTATAAAAACAATTAACAATAAGCCATAATCGTCCAAACTTATTAAAACGAAGTAACAGCTTTATGTTTAACAACAAAAATACATACAAACTGTTTTTGTTGCATACTTTTGCGCGCCAAATTATATACATACTACTTCCGCAGCTTTTAAAGTATACCTAGCGCTATTGCACTCTATTATATGCTGCACAAATGTTTACTTTATTTTTTTATCTTATTTTTTGTAGTTGTAAAGGAGTTGGCTTCGAAGTACAGACATACACGCAGCCACTTATAGTAGCTGCGCTTAAAAGCTCTTGGTTTTCAAAAGCTACTTACGGCGCCTAAAAGCCGTGGCTTGTAAATTTAAAAAAAAAAAAAAGCACGAAGAAGTTCCAAAAGTAAAACTAACAAAAACAAAAACACAATGTTAAGTATAAATTTTTTTGCTTAAAAAATTGTATATTTGCTCTTGCTCTAAGGCTAATGGACACTTTTTATTCAGTCACAATTTAGCGCTGATATTGCGGAGAAATATAAAAACTTCTCAACTATTTAGCACAAATTTATGTTTAAAACCGTTAAAATATTTTTGAAAAAGGAATTATTAAGTAATTTAAAAGTGCCAAACGCATATTTAAATAGTATTTAAGAAACTTTGAAAGCTCCGTATAAAGCTTTTCCTGCTATTAACGTAATAAGCAGTTTTACGAAATGCAACAGTGTGTTTGCAAAAGCACAGTGTTAGTGTTAATGAAATTAAAAGTTTGAAAATATTTGTATATAGAAAAAAAGAAAAAAGTAGCACTTAAAAGAAATATTTTTGTACTTATAGACATGTATAATAAAATATGTAGTTTAGAAAAAGGTATTAAAAAAAATTATAAAAAAAGTATATTGAAAAGAAAATGATTATATTTTATAAGCGAATACAGTTAATGAAAAATATGTTATATACAATTTGTTACAAGGCACTAAACAAGCGATTAATTGTAAAAATGTACTAACTAAAAAATTTAAGTAAAAAACAGACAAATTTAAAGAAAAATGATAATAATATAGACCAAAAAATATTATAATAGAATAAAGTGAAACAAAAAATAAACAATGAGACCAATTAAAAATTAAATTAAAT
>NW_017535063.1:492478-499529 GCF_001853355.1 Bactrocera latifrons | reverse complement strand
AAATAATGTGAAAATAATAAAATGAAATATTTTAAAGTAAATCGAAATTAACTATGACAAAATCAAATAAAAGTTAAAAACTAAACAGACAAATACATACTTTTTATATAATTAAAAATGGTAATAAATACTAAAAAACATTATTTTTATAATAAACAGCAAATTTAAAATTTAAGAAGCAATAAAAAGGCACAAAGTATTGATTTGAGTATTGTGGACATTTTCTTAAGTATTGAGTGTTTAATTACTTTGCTAAAATTAAGATTTAATTAACTTAAAATAACAAATTTATTTAAATTATATGAAAAATTAAAACACAAGCTTTTAATTTTAAGAAAAAATAATAATTTTACAATAAAACATTTTTTTATATGTATTAATTATTGTTTAACAGTTGCTTTGTTTATTAGTTGTCTACTATCTTTTTTATTATTTGTTAATTTTAGCATAATGAAACTTTTTGTTTCTTTTTGATTATTTTTTCCGTATTTTTTGTTAACTTAAGTTTGGGTTTTGTTGAAAAAAATCATATATTTTTATATTCAATTTACTAACTTACAATTGACTTATTATAAAACTCGGTTTGCCATAGTGAAGGAATGAAAACAAAAATTGTTTGCATTGGAAAAAATTGAAAAAATGTTCTGTAAAAAAATTCTGTTAGAAACATTTAAGAAATTCTTTTGAAAAAATTTAAAAGAATTATATAATAAATACTTAAAAAAATAAAAAAAATAATAATAAATGCGTTAAAAGGAATATCATTTCATAGAGTGCAGTAGACTGTAAATAATAATGTATACATGCATAAAAATGAGAACTTGTTACAATAATAAATATAATTATAGTTAAGAGTTGAAATTAAAAAAAATATAATAAAATAAAACAAAATATATAGATACATACATATACATAATTATATTTGTATAGTTTAGTATTTAGTACTTATGTTTAACCACTTAACACATATTATATAATGTATGGCTAAGTATATAAATACTTTTGAACAAAAACGTAGTTATACACGCGTACATACTCTACACACAAACATATATCACAAATAAAATCAGATTTTATTAAATACAAGATACAAGTTGATTGTTTTCATTMAAAAAAAATTGGACTTTCTACTTCTTTAATGCTGGTCAAACATACCCAGATCCCTTTTTGTTATGTGTAAAACTTGAAATCTTGTTATAATAACTCTTAGGTTGATGGGTCATAAGACTGAACCCTTTTGTATTGGATCATGCAGGAATTTTTTTGCTTGGCGAAGGCTATTACCTATTCCTTCCGCTCTTTCCGGAGCTCTTAAATGCTAACGTTTTACCGCCTGGACATCCGTCCATCGTATTATCGTCTCTCGGAAGAGTGGCAGCGTTTCCACGACAGTCGTGTGGATATAAGCAGAAGGAATTTTTTCATATTTTTAGGGCCAAGTGCTGCCAACTCTGTAGAATTCTACAAAAATATTTCAGGATTGTTTTCTGCCGTTACGACAACATTATTTATTTAATGAGACTCACACACCAAGTTGTTATTAACTTTTCTTCGTCAAACCTTTTCTGAGTTTTCGCAGATTACATATGGAGTGATGTGAGCTCTAGAACCACCACCGCAACCGTTTGAAACGAGTACTTGACTCCTGATGGGAACACCCAAGTCAATGTATCCATCGATTGATTGAAAGACACGCTAAGCCAAGATACTGCACTGGATGTAACTATTGATGTGACAATCAGGGTGTATATCTTTTTCTTCTTTGCTGGCATAGGCAATACTTACGCGGTTATAGTCGCGTTAACTACAGCGCGCCAGCCGTTTTATCTTTTCGCGTGGCGCCAATTGCAAATTCAATGGGAAGCCAGATCCTTCTTTACCTGGTCTTTCCAGCGGAGTGAATGTGTTCCTCTTTCTCTGGTTCCCCCGGTGAGGACTGCGTCGATTATATTCAGAGCTGAGGTGTTTTCGTCCATTCGGACAACATGACCTAGCTAGGCTAAACACTGTCTTTTATTTCGTCGTATATCTCATACAGCTGATCGTGCCATCGAACGCGATATATGTACCTTAAAGCTTGCGTCGACTAATTAGATGTTGTCATTGTCCATGCCTCTGCACCATATAGCAGGACAGGAATAGTGAGTGACTTATAGAGTCTTGTTTTTGTTCGTCGAGAGAGGACTTCACTTCTCAACTACGTTGGTTTTCGTCGTGGACATTGTTGTTGGTGTTGATACTGGTTTCAAGATAGACGAAATTAACTACKACTACGATGTTATGAATGTCAACAGTGACGTGGAAGCGAGTGCGACGACTATTTGTTTGTTGACAGGAAATATTTCGTCTTGCCTTTGTACAGGGGGTATATATGTACATCTTAGTATTTCAGGATTACTGCCTAGCATTTAACTTGATTTGAAGAAGGTATATGCTTAACTTTATACAAATAACGTGGAGTATGGTCTGTCATTGATATACTTTATATATGAGATTACTCAAGAAGCTCTCCATATTTCCAGAATATATCCTGAACTATTCTTCAACAACCTAAATAAGCAARGCCGGAGATACATTCCCGCTGTTGAACGAAGTATGTCAGCATAATATTGTCCGTAAAGGTTTCAAATTAAATTACGTGGGTTTCTGGAAAGTGTGTACTCTGTAAAGAATATGGAAGACACTGGGAATAWTATCCCCTATTTACCCATCACGCTTTATTTTATGGAGTGGTATGTGCACTTAAATCGACTGCATTGATGTTATTCGAACGGTTAATGAATTCTGTTCTGGGTGTTCGCATTGAAAACGGAGAAAACCGTTAACTTTGACTACATCGAAGCTGTAAAACTCTCCATATGTGCAGTGTTATAGCGAAAAAGGGTAAAAAAAGTTCTCTGTCTTGATTTGAACCGGTTAGTTTGTATAGCAGCTATGTGCTATAGTGGCCCGATATCGGAGGTTCCAACAAATGAACAGCTTCTTGAAGTGAGCGAAATATCGGATCGATCGTGACAATACCGCTGATTTCWTCAATAAAGATATTAGCCCCTTGAAAAAAGCATTTCCGCAAGAGTATGCAACATCAAATGAAAAAATTTTTTTGAATAGAAAAATAGGTACATTTTTAATCTTCATATAAAGACCGAACATTACCGCTTAAACGTTGCAAGTACAACTTTTTTATTTTGCACATAAAAATTTGTAAAAACTTTTTCGTATTCGTATTTCGCGGTATTTTTAAAAATAACTGATGTCACATTATTAGTTACGACGATTTCAATTGCATGTTATTCTTTTTTCGTTTGA
Organism: Bactrocera latifrons; assembly: GCF_001853355.1. Taxonomy (NCBI): domain Eukaryota; kingdom Metazoa; phylum Arthropoda; class Insecta; order Diptera; family Tephritidae; genus Bactrocera; species Bactrocera latifrons. The sequence goes on along the minus strand of NW_017535063.1, from coordinate 496,220 downwards.
TCTTTTTTTATGGTTTTCGCAATTTGTACAGCTTTTTCGAGATTTTTAATACTGGCATCCAGCGTACCCTCCACTTCTAACATTTTTTTACGCAATAAACGCAGCTTTTCTCTTTGCTATCGATAAATCAAATGGATTAAACGAAGAAGGGATTATTCTTAAAAAATATATGTGGATATACCTCTTTAAGAAAGTAAATATTTTCTTCTGCTTTGCCTTTGTCTTCGAAATTCGTAAACATTCTGAAAATTAAAGTCTTCGTAAAAAATATTGAAAAAATATTCATATTTTTAAGTTTACCGAATCGTTTCCAACATAACCATTCTGCTTCTAACATTCCAAATTCGACAGTGGGAGGGCAGCATCATTTGCGGAACGAATTTAATTTTGCCAGAAATATATCCAAATCAGAAAGGATTTTATTTAAGAAGTTTACGAAATAAATTTTGTCTTCAAATTTTAGCTTTTGTTTACTAAAAGGTTTTCTTTTAGAAAAAGTCAAAATATTTCAAATTTTGCCAAAGGGTTCCCAACGCATCAGGAAATACATATGAACTTAATCATTAATTTCACTAAATGCATACCCCTAACCCGGACACTTTGGCACATTGGTATTGTAAGAAACGAATGGCTGACCATTTGGATGAGGAAGCGCCGACCACAAAGCCGATAGGACCAGAGCTTTTCTTCGTAATTTATCCACATTATCCACAGGAGATTTGAAAGAAAGAAGAACGAGAAAGCTTCTTAACTAGTTGTAAAAGTCCAGACTTCGACAAGTGAACCTCAATCTGAAGTGAAGAACCTGGCCAAATTCAGATATATAATCGTTCTCCCCAGACACAATCCAGGACAGTTTTTAACTCGTATACTGGCCGAGGTTCCACTATAATTGTCTGATCGAAAAAATGCTGTCGTTTCTGTGAGCACTTGTTGGAGACACCGGAGCATTAACTACTTGATTGTCATGAAATTATAAGAAATAGGGGCCAAGTCATCTGASCTTTCCATTAAGAGAACTTGTTGACCTGGATCTGCCTGTATGCACCTATGTAGGTTGGATGATGCGATGTTAATGGAACACTATATTATATAATCTGGAAGTGAAAACCTGTGGAGATAAGCTCTAATTTGTGGTGCTGTCATTGCAAGAGGCATATAATAACGGTTATCCTCTCTCTCACTCTCTGTTTGGATGGTAAGGTTCAAGATGTTAATTATTGAAATCATCTAACGGGAGGCTCAKKAAACGTACTGTTTCGACGGATTATAGGGAGAGGATCATTAGATGAATATGATTAATTGGGTAAAAAAGGTAGAGTTTAGTGTGCTAAAATATTCAAAACGAATATATCAATCTAGGTAATTCAAGGCCTTCGCGGGCAATGAGTGGTGGTTCGACTCCAAGTATGGCAATCACAAGATGAGAGGCGGYAAAGGTGTTAATGACTCAACTGTAAATGATGGTAAGTGGGTGTCTGACGTTAGTTGTGTCTGTAGTCTGGTCAGCATATAGCAAGTATGTCCTCTTGATGTTCTTATGAGGTAGTTCCACTTCAAGCCGATTACCCAAGACAAAAATTTTTGTAGAAGCATCTTGGTAGAGATTGCTGAGGTAGGAGAGCATAATGCATCTCAACCGGAATGAATGAGCTAAGTGGCGTCATACCATTGGCTCTTCTYCCTAGGGATACCAAAAAGATAAACTTCACAAGGAAGTTTAAAATTATCCTCAGCTGTAAGGTCGAATGGAGCGACACCGCTCTCGAGTTACTGCTTAGTAGGCACAGTACATTCAAGTCGTACATCGATGRCTCGAAAACRTAGGAGGAAGTTGGCGCAGGAGTAACACGACGATGCACAAAACTCTTTATACTTATGGGTAGGTCTCCGAGCATATTCCAAGCAGTTGTGTTTGCTATAAGTCGGTGTGAAGAGTACGAGATAAATACGCGATTGGTGCAGGAGTGTATGGATATTTATATCTGTACTCTCACTTCCAACGGGAGAACTCAGGCTACTTGTCGCCTTCTACACTGGCCATTGCAAGCTCATAGGCCTGGCTTCTTGTGCAAATTKCCGGTTCTGCGTYTAAGAGTTTGAAACACCAGMACACCYGCTAATGGACTGCACAGCAGTCTGTAGGCGGGGGATTAAGGCCCTTAGATCCATATTTCCCAAYAGGGATCAAATCGCCTTAATAGCACCTAGCTGTATATTGGAACTTATTAATTTKTTGGGGCTAGTTGAGACGTTGTGACTTAAGAGRTGACAGAATAGACCCYARGTCGCKGTGCAATSCTCACTTTCTTATCTAATCTCAACCGGAAACATGAAGTCCTCAGCATGGAGACGTTCGACAGGGGCAACAAGAGACATCCTCTGATAGTCCCGAGTGCGGTTTTTTGACTAATTTGCCTTTTTTCAGCTCATTTTACCCCAGGTGCTACCGACTAGATACTTACGAAACTTATTGCGTTGTTGTACTTTATATAAAACGATTTATACTCAAATAATAAGCAAATTTTTATTAATAAGTGAAGAGTAAACCACCAAAATGTTGAATATAAAATAAATAAATCAAAGAAAACCACATACATATTTCATCAACTGAGCTCGTATTTACTTTCAAATTGTGATTTCCGAGACCGAAATCACCTTTTCTTATCAGCATTGAAGCTACATACATACATATGTATATTAAAAAACATGCATATAAATAAGTATATATGGGGTGAATCCCAGCACACACAAACCTCCGCAACATTGGGATGCTTGATGTGGTATAAAAGCCCGCACAAATAGCAATCACCCAAAACAAARGCAACTTAGCTTCGAAGGCGAAGTCACGCTCGAATAGCTGTTAAAACACAACGCAATAAATTTACAAAATGAAAGTTTTTGTGCTCTTTGGTTTACTGCTAATTATTGCCGCCATGTTTAATKSTGCTGAGGCCTCACGAGACGCACGRCCAGTACGCCCAAGCATCAGTGCACCACCACCGAAGAGGGAAAGGCCAATCATTTACGACGCACCCATCAGAACTGGCAAGCCGAAAACTATGTACGCYTAAAATTTTAACTAAGAACGTTTAAAAAATWAATAAACAATAAAAACAAAAAACACTCCGGAGTTTCACATTTAAAGGTTTGCCATTTTTATTGCGTTAGCTSAATATTTATATATAATTCGATTTTGTAAATCGTTCAAAATGTTCAACACTGACATTCGGTAGGTTTATGAAGTTTGGAAACTTAACCAAAATAAAAAATACCAAAAGTGCAMAAAATCGGATGTTGTTGTTTTTCGTTCTTATATTATAATTGTGAAAGCTTTTTTAAAGCATTTGCTGCGGCTGCTTTTGTCCCGATRTCGACTTTCGAGCCGTTTAGTGATGTTACAGCTTCTAGCTTTTTGTGTTTACTTCTTAATATTCTCGAGGAAGGCCTTGTGGCGCTGGATGGCTTCTTCGTGTTCCTTGATTTGTTGAGCATGGAATTCAGCTTGGTGGATTTGATCGTTCTTCAAACGTTCGAGTTGTTCCTTTTGCTAAAAAAAARWAARYAAAYWAWTWAWTRWRKRYKGMMYRMMSMAMRCMAWMMAYAAMMAMMAMMARYAAGGAAGGGCTAAGTTCAGGTGTCACCGAACATTTTATACTCTCGCATGATAAAGTGATAATCGAGATTTCAGGCGTGGTTGTGAACCAATTTCACCCATATTTGGTACATGTCATCAGGGTGT
>NW_017535063.1:487576-492373 GCF_001853355.1 Bactrocera latifrons | reverse complement strand
ATGTTAGTCGGTTAACGCACTTTTAGTGATTTTCAACATAACCTTTGTATGGGAGGTGGGCGTGGTTATTGTCCGACTTCTTCTATTTTTGAACTGTATATGGAAAAGCCTAACAGAAACGGCTCTATACAGTTTGGTTGATATAGCTATAGTAGTTTTCGAGATATGTACAAAAAAGTTAGTAGAGGGCGAGGCCACGCCCACTTTTCCAAAAAAATTATATCCAAATAGGCCCCTCCCTAATGCGATCCTTTGTGACAAATTTCATTTTAATATCTTTATTTATGGCTTAGTTATGACGCTTTATAGGTTTTCGGTTTCCGCCATTTTGTGGGCGTGGCAGTAGGCCAATTTGCCCATCTTCGAACTTAACTTTCCCAAAAAATACGTGTTCCAAGTTTCATCATGATATCTCAATTTTTACTCAAGTTACAGCTTGCACGGACATACGGACAGACAGACATCCGGATTTCAACTCTACTCGTCACCCTGATCACTTTGGTATATATAACCTTATATCTTTTAGTTTTAGGACTTACAAACAACCGTTATGTGAACAAAACGAGAATATAAAAACAGAAATACTCAAAACTCCGACGTACACACACAAACACAAACAAAAAAATAAAAATAAAAAATAAATAAATATAAATAAATATGCTATTTTTCATATACAGTATCAAATGTGCGTATGTGGTCGGCGGCATGTAAATTTAGACATTCCTCGGTCAGCTGTGTTTTGGTGAAACTAAAAGACGAGCCTCTTCTTGGCTTAAATAAATAATATGTCTTACAACAAAACAATATATATGTATGTACCTTCTTGTAGAAGTATTCTTCTTCRCGCGCTGCTTCCATTTTCCCGAAAGCACCACCAGCTTCGCGAATCGAACCACCGCCACCGCCCCCTTTGCCAGCACCGCTGCCCAAATCACCAAGTTGGCTATTGCTCATCTTGGCTAATCTGCAACAATCAAAGAAAACATTTATATTTAGCTGTTTCTATCACAGTAAATATGTACAGGTATATTTTAATAAGCAGCATATGCACAAGTAAAAAGCAAAAAACAASATATCGTCACCTTCAGACATAACAAAGTTATAATCCAAATTTAAATTTGGTTCTCGAAAGAGTAGTTTCTATTTTATACTTTTTCTTTTCCTTGAAAATTTATTCAAGGGAATTTTAAATTACATTATATTTCAGGTGAAGATGTACTACTAGTAATATGCTGCCTTGATAAAAGAGCCCTAAATATGGTTTACTGTTTGGCTGATATTACATAACACAGGCGAATTTTTTAGAATTTCGCCGATAGTAATAACTTTTATCGGTAAAAAAAAAAAAAACAGATATTTTTCTTATCACATTTCCTACCAATTTCTTGGTGCTAAAGTGCTGCGGTTTGGTAGTACACGTAAAAGCCTTAAATTACATATGCCGGCTGTAGTTTTATGTTTTAATGCCTCACGAAGGCAGAGAATACTTACTGCATTCCATTGGGGTAAAGGCGCGCTGCGCTACGACGTACTACGAACATTTTGTTTTTTCTGTGAAAATATTAATATAAAGCTAATTAAAACAAATTCAATATTTGAAATCTGTTACGGTAAATAGTTAATGTTATAGTTAAAGTACCCTGATTTTGTTGCTTTATATTAATTTATTACTCAGCAGAATCTTTCGCAATTCTTACCACTTGTCACTTCTGCAGTTAAAAAAATTATGTCAAATTCTTGCCCACCGTATTTAATGGAAACAGGGAGCTGGAATGCTGGACATTCCAGACTGACACTTTTTGTTGCTTTCACGCCAGGTGTCGCGCATTGAATTAACAGCTGACAACAAGCTATTTTACTGTAATTTTACTAACATTTAAAATTCTTATAATATTTATTTATTATACAAATTTAATCGTTCGAATTTATGTTCTGAATGCACAAATGTCTCGATAATCATTATATTGTGAACTTTGTTTTAAATAAATAAATCGAGAACAATATACAATGGCAATACAGCTACGTATTTGGRAAGAAGAAGCAGCATTACTATTTGTCAAATTTTCGCAGAAAGCCAAGTTTGGCTAATGCTTTTGGAAAATAATAATTTTTTCCTGTTTTGTTAATATTTTCTTCATTTTATTTTGTGTAAAACCATCAACAAAAAATTGAACAAATTAGTAAACAAGCACTTTAGTGTAAAATGGTGGAAACTGACGATGCATCCGAGCTCCTTTTCTTCGACACTTTTTCGCATGAAGTGGACACGGTAAGCAAGCAAGCAAGCGCTTTTAATGAAATGCATTTTCGTCACAAAATTCTTAACTGTATCTTAACATCCATTATTTTAGGACATCAATCTTGATCTTGTGCAATTCCCAAAGCCAGTATATATTACACAAGTACGTATAATACCATTGGGAGCACGCGTTCAAGCCGATTTCCCCGGTGGTGTGCGCCTTGGGGCCACAAATCCCTCCAAATTTGATATTGAGTTTTTCGTGAATGATTTGGGCATGCCGGGTGCCTCGACATTTGAAAATTTAGGTCAATTGAAATATAATCAAAACGATTGCATTCACTTAGAATGTACCCAAGAGAAAATACCAACAGATGGTTTAGTCTTACGTGGCTGGTATAGTACGATTACTTTGGCTGTATATGGTATATTAACGAATTCGATGAATGAACCAATTGCAAGTCCACCACCGCCACCTTGTGAACCAGTTGGCCCCGAAGAGATATGCAATTTAAGTGGTAGTGGAGAAACACGTGAACCCAGCATACCGGAGGAGACAAGCAAAGATGAATGGAAAGAACCCCTGCCGAGTGAAGTACCAGCACACAAGACGAATCTTAGTGATTTTGAGCGTGATGAATTAGAATATGGCGTTGGGCGTAGCGGTGCCGGCGAACATTATCAACATTCCGGAGACGAACGCGAGCGTGGTATACGCAAGACTTCACATTCCTCGGAACGTTCATTGCCGTCACGAAATCGCACACACTCGGAGAGCAATGAAAGGGACTACGTGCGGTGAGTTGTGAATTGTTTCAAATTTAATTTTATAACCTATATAAATATATAAAATTTTTCTTCTATAGTTCACGTGGTGAACGGGAACGTGAAAAAGTATCGCGGGACTGGTCACGTAGCCCAGAATATACACGCCATTCGCGTCGCAAACGTTCTGAGCGTTCACGCTCCGATGCCGAGGAGTCACACAAGTGGCCACCACGCACACCACCTGCCTCGATTGACTCACCCACACGTCCACGTTCGCCCGATAACATGGAGTACTCAGAGGATGATGTACATTATAAACTTAAAACGCGCAGTTATATGCGTTCCGATGAATCACTGACGAATGGCGCAGCCGATACGCAACCCTTGGACGATGACGAAACACCCGGTACGCCCGGCGAACAATACGAGCCCATACTCAGTGATGATGAGATTATAGGTGATGATGATTCCAATACTGCAATTGATCAAGTTATGGGCGATGATTTCGAAGCAGAACTGTTGGYTGCCGCCAACGCAGCTTTGCCGGCCATACAGGAGTTTGATCCGTTCACAATGCCCATTAGACGTTATGATAGTGATTTGCAAGCGCTTTATCACAAGGAAGTAGACACTCTATTCATTATAATGGAGAAGTTCGATGTGCAAACAAAATGCGTGAGCGTAGACGCTTTCAATGACCCGACAACCACAATAGAAGAGCGTGAGAATTTTGTCTATTTAAGCGAACAGCTTATCAACCACTTGTCTTACATTTGGCARAACTTCAAACGACGCAATTTTGTGCTGAAAAAGTTCTTCTCGAACGATGCAAAGTATTTGCTGAAATCTTTTAACATTTTAAAAATTGCTTTAGAATTCGAATCGGCTTGCCTGCAACAGCAGCCAGCTTTCAAGATACGTCACATAAAAATAGGYGCACGTCTTACTGAACTCTTTGCATCGGCGCCGGTGTTTTTACAGTATTTGTTGCAAATGCAAAACTTTGACCCCTTCGTCGCGCTCTACAAGCTCTACCAAGARAAATATATGGCAGTATCCATCAAGTTAATGTTGCTCAAAGCCATCTACGCTTTGCTGGGCACTAAGGAAGGCATACGCCACTTCCTAGTTGGTGGCAACCTGGGCGGGTATCAATTGCTCTTCGATACGCTGAAAGAATCGCGTCTCACACGCACCAAATTCGCTTTGCAGGCTATCGTCAAGAAGCTGCACTTGTACGAGGCGCTCGAATGTGTGCGTGAAAATTGCAGTAAACTCTTCGTGCTCACMAATTACACACCAGTCGCGCCGGCAGAACAATATGTTGCCATCGAACGTGCGATTGAACAAATTATGGACGCMTTGACGCACAATTCATTATCTTACCAGCAACCGAAACGTTTCTTACCCGCTTCTAAGAAATTCGAAATCACAGTTGATACAGCAGCGCAGCGCAGTTTTGCCAACGACTTGCAGGCCTACTTCGTGCTGCATACATTGGGCGAATCGCTGCTGCTATTGTTGGTCAATGCCAATGCGTTGCCGGCGACGTTGTTGTTGCGCGTGTTGGATTTGTTGCAGGCGATGCTGCAGACACATGTCGGTGTGGATTATTTTGTGGACGATTGCTTTGAAACTACGCGACTATTGGTAGCGGTGCTTCTGGGTATTGATGAAGTGCCCGAAGATGTGACGCCCACMGTGGACTTTGAAAGTAAGTGGTGAACATAAATTAATTTATTTTATAAATGTTTTTGATTAATTTTTGTTTTATTACATATTTTTAAAAT
>NW_017535063.1:469909-487277 GCF_001853355.1 Bactrocera latifrons | reverse complement strand
ATTTTTATTTGTTGTTTATTAATTGTTTACTGTTACTGTTGCAAATTTAGTGAAAGCGAGTGAGGAACTCAYACAACCGAAGCTGGAAACTAATGCTCTTAATGCCTCCGACAAGCAGGCCATTAACGACAGCCCATCCGCAACAACGACCGATGCAAAGCCAAAAACCAAAGACACAGAGGAGCCCGCAGTGCAGTCGGAGAACGTTACATCMTTCAAAGAGTCTACACCAGCGCGCAGTGAAGTGTCTACACAGCCGTTGCGCAGACATTTGCTACATCGTCTGCAGCAAATCGGCGTAGAGTTGGCTTACAAAGTGCAAACACGCTATCATTTGGATGCCGTTCTGCATTTAACACGCGCTGAACAGTACGATATCATAAAACTAGCGACACATTTGCACGCGCTCTACTCGCAGACGTGTCAGTCACCCGGACGTCAGCATACCGTCGAAGTGATTGGTTTGAACAACAATATGCAGTTCTTTATGGACCTTATACAGAAGGAGCAACGCTTACAAGCGCAACGYCAACTTGCCTCACCGGGCACCAAATATAAGAGTCCAGTGCTGAGCTATGCGGTGGATATGGTGGATTGTTGTGTGCGTCATTGCGAGCAGCTGGACTATTTGATTGARCATGGTCAGAATATATTCGAATTGGCGAAGAATCATGAAACTTTCGAGCCTTCAGTATCGGCTGTGCTGCAGGAGCTCTTTGTGTTCCTGAAACCCTCGGAAGCGATACAAATCTTTGCTTATGACAATATMACGCCACTRGTCGACGTTATTACGCGTTCCATGGARTACATAACCACTTTTCCGGGTGACCTGATTATGGGTTTGCGCATATTGCGTCACTTGGCAATCGGTTCGAATAGCAAAGCATTCCGCAGCTCACAAACCGAGGAGCTGAAACATCGTTTTGCAACGCTGCAGTTCTACGCCGCCGATGGCGTACAAACAATTATGCAAATCTTAGAGAAATTGTGCTCGTACTTCGAGCAGCCGGGCTTGCATACGCCAGCGCTAATGACGTTGCAAGGTCTTCATTGTTGTCAGATAATACTCCCCGCTTTGCAGGTGCTACGCGCCATGCTCTCATTTGCAATACAGTGTCGAGATGCGGAATTCAAGGATCTAACCGCCATTGATCATCTGATGAAGGCTTATTTCCTTTTGCACTATTTCCCCGCCGGCAGTCAAGCGGCGCAGGCAATCGCTGAGGCCAAACAAGAAATCATACAAATCTTCCTGGCCTACACGCAGCCAAATGAACAGGATGAGGAGTCGCTGCACAAGTCATTGTGGACGCAAATGATTCGAGAAATATTGAAAAACATCGATGGACCCTCCACTTTCCTACCAGGTGCGTAACATACATATTTATACCCTGTACGGGGCATGTTATGTTTGCTACAAAGTTTTGTAATATCGATACGGAACTATTAGARACCAAGCAAGACCGAGCTGAGTCCGTCAGGTTTTATACGAACTACTCCCTCAGTTGATGAGATATCATTGTAAAATTTTGTGTTCTCCGTTCTCTTCTCAAGTAGCTGCTCATTTGTCGGAACCGCCGATATCAGACCACTATAGCTTATAGCTGCCACATAAACTACTGATCCGAGACAAGTCTTTGTATGGAAAACTTTTGCATTCGACAAGAAATCTGCCAGAGATTCGGCACAGAGTTTTGTTCAAGGCAGCCCAAAGCATGTTATTCAGATCAGACTACTATAGCATATAGCTTCCATATAAACTGACCGATTAAAATCAAGATAAAAGTATTTTTTTTTATATTTACAGGGTTGCATGTGCTCGCCGAGTTGCTACCACTGCCGTTGCCCATGCCGCTGCCCGCCGACGTGCACRTACCCGAAACGCAGAGTCAACGTTTGATCACCGAACGCAAACTGTGGTCTGCTCATTTGCATCCGCTCAGCGCCCAAGTCGCCAAACTGATTGAGACTATTGCACCCACCACCTTTCCGCCTTTGGTGGATCTCATGACGAAAGTGTGTTTACAACTCGCCGACTTAGCGCCTAACATGACGCTGCTCATCTCAAAAACACTGAGCGATTTGCTSTGTGCGGAATGGCAGTCAGCTTCGGGCACWCCGACTGCGCAATTGGCACGCCTACTAAATTTCTTTGCGCGTCTAACCTCATTCGCGGCGCTGAAAATTTCCTCCATCTCTATACTYARCGGCAAGCTGTGGGAACTCTTTCAGTCGGTGCTCTGCTATACGGGCGCTGCCTCTGAGGTGGTACACCGCGCCCAATTGGCCATACACAACATTTTGAAGAGCTTCTTAGATCCCTCTATTTCTTTTGTATCGCCGAAGTCAACAGCATTACCAGAATTGAATTTGGCCGCGGCATTGCCGGCGAAAGAGCTGATACCGCGCATAATTGAGGCTACATTGACGAACCTTTTCAACAGTGATGCGCAGCAGCAGGTGTGTGAGTCGGCGTTGAACAACTTYAACTTGCTAACGGAACTGGAGTGAGTTTGCACTTATTTTTATATTTTGAGTTATTTTCAAGTAATAAAAAAATAAATTTTCATACGCTTCTCAGCATCACGATGCACCACTTGACACAGCAATTGAAGCAAAGGCGCGCCGAMTTCCAACAGTGGCTTGAAAAATTCCTTAGCGTTGCTGAGAGCGTGGAAGTGCGTCTCGCCTCCATTGAATCGCTCGTAAACTTACTATATTCGCTCACTCATATTGCTGACCATTTACAACAACAAAAAACATTACCCATACGCACCTTGAAGTTGTCAACAGCAGAGCTTCACCACCTACTTGGCTACCAAAAGAATGCCGCACCCACACTAATGCAACGTTTGAGCGACGCGCATACGAAAATCAAAAATAAAACGACAACACAAATAAAAACAGAAGATGATAGCACTTCTGCCAGSAAGCTGCTTGCTGAAATCACCACCGAGTTGGACGCCACTGACGCCAGCGCAAGCGCAGAGAGTGAAGACGACAACGCCGCCGTCGGTGCGCCCGCCATCGAGCCAACGCTGCCGCAAAGCGAGGGCATAGTCATGCAGTTTGCGGCGCGTCCGATTTTCGTAGAAGTCAACACGGCGGTAGATGAGCCACAACTGCTAGCACGTTATTGGTTGCAGGTGGACTGCATAGATTTGGATGATAGCAAATATGAGCGCGTCGCTTGCGATCTCACCGAATTGGCTGCAGAGTGCTTAGCGCCCGAAACGAATCTCACAAGCGACTGTAAGCGTGTGTTGCATTTGTCCGCATCGCCGCAATCGAATCGTGAGCGCACACCCACAGCGCCGTGCTTCCGYACGCGTCGTGTCGAAGTGGAGCCGAGCACGGGACGGCCGGAGAAGAAAATCTACATAACACCCGTACGCGGACGTGGTTTTGCGCGTGCGCCACCCTCACGCGGCGATCTCTTCCGCTCACGCCCGCCCAACACATCGCGTCCACCTTCCTTACATGTCGATGATTTCCTTGCATTGGAGACATGTGGCGCGCAGCCTACCGGCCCGACGGGCTACAACAAAATACCGCCCATGATGCGTGGCTCACGCGTCGGTCGCAATCGCGGCACACGCATGTCGACGGCAGCAGCGTTTCGGTGAGTAAAACTATAAGCGACGSGAAAAAATGAAATTCATTTAAATATTAGTTCACATTACAGCAAATCCAAGGTGATGCGCACCGCATCGCCGTCAACTTGGGCCGAAGGCGGCTCACCGCATTATCGCAGTGCCACCACCGAACCGCACTTTGGCGACACACATTACTCGAACAGTTCGCATTTYAGTGTGCGCTCACGCGGTCGTGGCGGACGTCCACGTCCCTATCTCCGTTAGTGTTTAAGCACATGCGTTGGCAAATAATTTAAGTTGAATCACTCTGCTTTTTTATTAAAAACAAAAAAAAAAACAAAAAAAAAAACAAAAACAAAAATAAAATACATACATAACTAAATTGCGTCTTTAAAACCAACAAATTTATGCCGTGACCACAGTCGTTAGTCGCACATCGTGTGGTTCCAGCGGCAAAGTGCCCTCCTCAACGATTTGTTCGCGGAATGCCAGCGCCATCAGTATTGGCTTCTTCTCAGGATAAGTATCGAAATGCCGCTTTAGGAAACCATCGTAATAACCCATGCCATGACCCATGCGACCGCCACTTAACGTAAACGCCACACCGGGCATCAGGAATAAATCAATGCCGCGTCCTGCATAGAGGTAAATGCCACAACACACATTCAAAATAGAAATCACGCAAAAATTTCAATAATTATACGCACCATTTGTCAAGGCGCTCTCACGTCCGTCCTTAATRCTTGGCTGTTTAATGTGCCATTTGGTTAGCGGCAACGATTCATAGTCGGCCCAGTCTTTAACGCGCACCATTTCCATCAGTCGGCCATTGTAGGTGGGCACAAACACATTTTTCTGCTGATTGAAGAGCTCACGCAGCAGCGCCAATGTGTCCACTTCGCTCCCAGTGCTGAGGTAGATGCTCACATCCTTTGCCTGATGAAATGCCTCGGAGGCGATTACCTGCAAGACATTAAAAATTTTATATCACTCTAAACATTATTTATTTGTAATCGCTTTACTCAGTTACCTTTTCATAAATTGCCTTCGACTGYTCTACTATAGACTCGGCGCTAATCGCCGGTATGACTTCGGTCTTCATGCGTTGCCGCAAGACTTTCTTTAAAGGATTTCCAATTGCACTAGCCATATTTCTAATTAAGTACTTTAATATAAAAAAAATAATAAAATAATTATTTGTAATCCTTTTACTTGTCTTGCGCGTTCTYTACTCTGCCTTGCTTAAAATTGTACTGTCACTAAGACTCAAAATTTGTCCGCTTTGATGACTTTTATAAGTCTTATCTGCGTGTTTTCAAACTAATACMGCCTTTCTTATCTCCTACTTGTGCATCCACTTTGCTGCTCGGGTTATCACTTCAAATTTTGAGCAGTTTGCAGCATTTTTGTTTTGTTTTGTTTTGTTTTTGCACAGGCCTTATGTTTGTGCATAAAAGCACATATTTGTGTTATATCTGGGACAATTGATTGTAAATTATTGAAGTTCTCTTCAACAAGCATTTTCCCCGGTTTGCTCTCAGTGTTTATGGTTTTCGTGCTATTTACTATATTATATGTATATGTGTRTATATAGAACAATGTGGGATCCAAAAGAAAATTATTTTCTAATTTTGATATTGGCAAATGTACTTCAATTTCATATACAATATTAATCCCTGCCTCCGATAAGTGCGCTCTACATAAGCAAGCAGCGAGCAAAACAAAAAGTAGTAAACAGAATTGATAAGAATAAAGCTTTCCGCTTACAATGGTGGGCCAAAACATTTTATACCCAGAAAACAATTCATTTAGAACAAAAATTGTTGTTTTTTTTAATAGTAAAACTTTGATTGTATTCCTGCCATGGAAAAGGCTTAAAAAATTTTTTTAGGCCACTTGGTTTTCCTTCAATCAAAAATCCAGTAATCACATCATATAATGATAAGATTAGATTAAGAGCTCGATTCTAACAATGATCGTATTTGGACAGCTTAAAACGCTGATCCGTTGTGGTATTTAAAATTCCTAAATAATTGATCATAATACTCTCACAAATCGACAATGGCGTTGAGGCGGCTAATGTCAGTTGCACATATATCTCCTGCCGCCGAGGGTAAGACTGTCCAAGTGTTTCAACCTTAGTCTTGCAAAGACTAGAAAATGGAGGAGAAAGTGCCTTAATGTTTGCATTTCACCATCCTCCAAAAAAACTAAGGCTAAAGCCAAACTTCCCTCCTAGCATTGACTCAGCCATTAAAACCACACTGAGCTTCCCTCAGCATTAAATGCAGTCCATCGGAGATACTAATAATTTTTCCTCGAGCCTACTACTGTTGACATCTTCTTCATTGTCTTTTTCTCTATCTCAAAAAAGGCAGAGAAACTATAACTACTTGTTGAGCTCACAAAAACATAATTACACAGTGTGTCTACTTTGCCTTAACACTTATACTGATCTATGCAGATATATGTACACAGGCACAACTATTCGTTATTTACAACAAACACCTACAATGAAATGAGTTTCTTATCTTTAACATTTAATATTATTTTGCAATAATTAAGCAACGCGCGATATTGGCACATGATAGTGGCGATGTGTGCTAGGATTATCGATATCGATTATTTATGACAGTTTGGAAAATATAAACAAACAATTAGGAAGTATGATTAAATATATATTTTTTTTTTAATTTGTGTATATATTAGGGTAAATAAATATAATTAACAAAATACCATATTGAACTCTTGGGTATTATAAGTAAAAACAGCGCTTTCAACTACAAAATTCGTTTATGCACATTTGCGGGCAAAATATTGAGGACACAAACACCAATTGGCGCTGTTCCAAAATTGTTTCTCAAGTAATTTATTTTTCGTCTATTTACACCATTTCACTACTTCGCCGGTTGTGCGTTGGCATTTGTACTCTTAGGTGCGTCGTCGCTTTTGGTTTTCAGATTCTTCAGCTGTTCCTTTTGCTAAAGTTTGTGAAAGTGAAAACAAAATTATAAAAATTWACTAATTTAGGTAGTGAAATAGCCACGCACCTGCTTGTAGAARAATTCCTCCTCTCGTGCTGCTTCCATTTTGCCGAAAGAGCCGCCTGCCTCGCGTATRGAGCCACCACCGCCGCCACCCTTGCCTGCGCCRCTACCCAATTCACCGACTTGCGACATTTTGCGACAACTAAATTYGTAAATKTAAATTTTTATAGCTTATCCGCTGCTACTAGCTATATTATATAATCTATGAAGAAGCTGGGAATTGACTTACTGTTGTTTCAACGCTTGTACTACAGCGATTGAGCGACGTGCTAGCATTTCTGCGCTTTTTATTTCACTGTATTTCAAAAATAAGTGTTTTTATTATTGTCACTAATTTGTTTAAAAATAGTTTTATACACTAATCGTAAGTTGTTTTCGTTCTTAAAAGCGTTTCCTCACGTTTGTCTGTTTACCCCAAGTGCGTGATGAASAATGATGAATATTCGATGAAATTTGTGCAAGGCAACAGCTGTTTCCAATTTTGCCTGCGCCTAAATGTATGTTTGTTTTAATCAGAGTGACAACAATTGCGGAGGTAACGCACTTGTTAATTGAATGCCCATTAATTAATAAAAACGTAAATTTGTTTCGTTCTGTTGCGAGTTAGAACTCGCGGATAACGCTGAAATGCCGTTTTTCATACAAAAATAAGACACGAAATTAATATAGATAATTATTGTCCAATATTTAAAAAGAAATACAAAAAAAAAAAAAAAAAAAGTCCTATGTTTTTGCTGTTGTGGTTGTAGCGGCAATGTAGTTAATTTCGCATCGTTGAATCGTCTGTAATATCTTTTCCTAGACTTTGGTCGATTTTTCGCTGTGGCAGGGTTTTCCAAACTCWAGTTACCTCTGGGATATTTGGTCTAAGACCAGAAGTCGTGAGCTGCTTCAATRGCAATACCTCGCGTAGGCCCACATATTKTCCAAGTCCATAACAACCAATTCGGGCCACWCATATTCGGTAATCATTCACAGTAACGTGCCGGTCTTGACCTTCACGGACGTCCCGGTCCATAAACCTCACCAAACCGTAATATTTTCGGGGTGTAATGGTGACTCATGGAGTACGTGTGTATTGCGCGCTTAAAGTTGAGGCCACTGACTYCGAATWCCGGTAGTAAATTTTGATAATTTCGACGCGTTTGGATCGTATATCTTTCCATGATAAAAGGGCTAGCCTTACTGAAGAGAAATGTCAAACGAGCGGGAACAAATATGGCGTCGTTTGCTGTTTCAATTGATCCACTTTTGTAACTCCCTATTGAAAACCCCTATACATGACTCGATGAATCCATTAAATATGTTCATTTAACCCTCGAGTACTCACCCATACCGTTTCTAGAAAKAAAAGAGTCAACTAATTGGCATGATGTTTCTTTTGGCAATCGYTTAAGTTTTATCTTCCAACTTTTGAAGGCAAAATATCAAAAATATATGCGTACATTTGTAATTCGACATATATGTACATATAAAAATTTTACTAAATAATAAATATGTATGTTGTATATTTGTATATATATAAATGGCGCTCTTGGGTCACATATGCAAGAGTAAAACATATTCACATATTGATTAATTCTATGTTCTATCCGATTTTTCCACGTTTATATGTATGTGAGTCTCGATATTCTACCGACACACATACAATCACACATTTGCTGTGCGTTGGCAACGCGCTTTCACCGTTATAACTACAATATWATTTGTTTGTGTGATTGTGCGTACGTGTGTGTGCAAATACGTGCAACTCTGCTCAGTTGGGCTTTTTTAAATTTCCCACATTTTTTTCCCGGAAACGAACGTACATAGTTCTAAAAAATGCTTGAAAAAATATGAAAACAAAAAACGGAAAAAATTTAAAAAAGCCAACTCTTGCATATAAACTTATGTTTACCAAAAAAAAAAAAAATTATTTTGTTGCTTAATTTTTTCGTCTGTTTCAATAAACAAATAGGAATAATAATTTTGAGAGGAAAAAATTTTCACTTCGTATATTGGTCACTGCGTATTTTAGCCATTACTTCCGCTTCATTTGAAAACTGCAAGGGGCGACGACTATTTTCCAAAGCAATATCTTCACGCATTTTCTGTTCGGCTTCCAAGTGCATTTTCTGTTCGAGCCGACGCAAGTTCATTGACTCCTGCAGCGAAGAAGACGAAACACACACACACACACGAAAGAAATACGAGTGAGAAACGAAGTACATACAATAATTATGCCGCTTCAGTAAGTACAACAAAGACAAGAAACGAAATTTTTCGAA
The DNA here is from genome assembly GCF_001853355.1 of Bactrocera latifrons. NCBI lineage: Eukaryota > Metazoa > Arthropoda > Insecta > Diptera > Tephritidae > Bactrocera > Bactrocera latifrons. The sequence continues at coordinate 478,367 of NW_017535063.1, read as the reverse complement.
CCTACCTCGGTTAGGAAATACAGCTCCTCCATGCAATTCTTATGYTTGTTCATAAAGCTCTGCTGACGATGTGCTGCCGTCAGCCGATCGAACTCTTCGATCTCCTCGATTGCAGTGTTCATTTCGGTGGTGTCATAACCGGCGCCGCGCAGCGTCTGTTCGCGCATCTTGAGCAAAAGCTTTAAGTCTTTGAGCTTGAAGTAGCTTTCCTCCTTAAAGCAGCCAGCTAATTTCTCGAGACCACCGCCGGGTATATGCGCACTATATTCATTGGTGAAGTGACGACTGGCGCAAAAACTGCAAAAACGGAGGAAAAAAGTAAATTAAAAAATTGTTATTACGTTCATCTCGAAGTCTGCGTATTTAGGTGTGCGTACCTCGGAAAATTTTGTTGTGCACCCAAAAGGCCGCGTTTAATGATTCTCGCCAACATGTTCTTTTTTTTCTTAAAAAAATATGTTTTTTCGTACTAAATTATTTGATTTCCAAAAAGTTTGTACAAATTTGATTTGACGTAAAGTWCCAAGATTACTGTTGGAAGCCATGTAAAGGGGGGTTTCATTTCTAGCACAGCATTTGTAAATTGATCAATTCACAGTTGAAACAGACTGTCTATGGTGATCGGTATGTAATACAGTGAAGCCTAGTGAGTGTTGGCTATTACAAATATTTAGAAAAAAAATTTTTTTTTGAAATGCTCCGCGTAGAATCCGGTGGCAACATTACGATTCTTTTGGCGCCGCGATTTGATGATACGGATGGATAGAGGAGGTCCGCAGGATTAAAAAATGTATGYACATATACCCTCCTCTGACTCATAGTTTTCGAGATATTTCTTTCTTTCAAATATATCAAAAATTTACACTAATTGTGTATTTTTTAAGAAAATAAATATATCTTAAAAACTATTTTGCACATCGTGCCAATCAGTTCCGCGAACCGATAAATTTATCTTCTTCTTGTCTTAGTCTAATRTAATGTATAGTAAAACCAATATTTTTACTTTAAACTGAAGATTTTATTTAACATGGCTGGAATTATCCGACTAAGTTGGAATATGCACCGCTTTTCGGTAACTYATTGGCATTTTGAAGGTAATTCCACTTTGTCTGTCGAGTCGCTGTCGATGTGTGTGGCCTGACGTCGTTTTCATGGCACACAATTCCTCTCTTGTCCGCTTCTAGGCGATTGCTTTCATCAGACGGTTCAATTGTTGACAGCACAGATCAAAATTAAATGTTGGTCCGTGGGAAGTGACCTCATGGTAGATGATTCCTTGTCTATTCCATTAAACACCCATCAAATCCTTAGTGACAATCTAACCTGCCTTTGCTGCTGTTTCAACCGACCCTCATGGTAGATGATTCCTTGTCTATTCCATTAAACACCCATCAAATCCTTAGTGACAATCTAACCTGCCTTTGCTGCTGTTTCAACCGACCCACTGCAATTCGACCACGACTGTTTACGCTAGACGTTGKCGTAAGTGATCCACTTTTCATCCCCAGTGAACATCCGCCTCTGAAATGGATCTATTTTGTTGCGGTTGAGTATCGATTCGCAGATTAAAATTAGCTCCATGAGATTTTTTGCGTTCACTCGTGTAGCATCCTTACATCGAGATTCTTTTCATAATCAGTCTCATTCTAATGATACCAAACAGTTAGTTTTTTTCACTTCACTGTCGACAGTCACAACTTTGAAGTCGTAGATAATTTCGTCTGTCTTGGTAGCAGCATGAACACCACCAACAACATCAGTCTCGAAATCCAGTGCAGTATAACTCTTGCCAACATACATGTATGCTATTTCGGAATGAGCAGTCAATTGAAAAGTAAAGCCCTCTCTCCACGGACAAAGACTAAACTACAAGTCACCAATCATCCCCGTCCTGCTATATGGTGCAGAGGCATGGTCGGTGACAACAGCTGACGAGTTTCCAAGAGAAAGGTTCTGCGGAAGATTTATGGTCATTTGCGTATTGACAACGGCAAATACCGCAGTCGATGGAGCGATGAGCTGTTCGAGATATACGACGATATTGGCATAGTTCAGCGAATTAAGAGTCAGCGTCTACGTTGGCTTAATTATGTCGTCCGAATGGATGAAAACTTCTTGGAACCTGGATACACTTGAAATCTGAAATTGGCTCCGAAAAGCGAAGAGGAAGGGCGCTATAGTAAAGTCGGCGTAAGCGGTGTCTATGCCAATAAAGGCGATGAAAGAGATATAGGTTAGACCTTTCTTCTTTATTCGTAAAGTTTTTACTTACCAACTTCGCACCTTGAACTGTGACCGACAACATCTTTTCCATTTCTATATCAAGATTTYTTGCCAAAGCCCAAGTTGTTTTCAACTTTCCTAGAGCAAGCTAGATGTAACATGGTAGAAGATTTTGTTTCGACCACAACTAACTTGAGATGTGGGACCTTGTAAAATCTGTGTAAGGTATTAGAAAGATGATTATCATTTCTAGTAAATGACTTTAAAGCTAAAATTATCTTAGATCCTACAGTTGAGTTTTTGAAAAACTAGGGAATATGTTTCCTTTGCATGCGATTTTTTGTGCTCTTTTATCCTAATGATGTATGAGATTAGATTGAATTTTTGTTCATTATTTCATATCCCAAATTCGGTTGATTTTATATTGTGGGGTTAGAAAAATAACATTTTTTATGAGTTCTATTATATTGWGTTTTCTTCCTCAAGGTCAATGCAATGTTAAAAACAAATTGCGATAAATTAAAAAATGAGACATCTCTAAAGTTTGGCTGATATTATCTTACTTAGCTTTTACTCCACAACTTTTCCTCTTCCTAACAGTACCAATACATCTTAGATTACACTTACGCCAGGGGTTTCATAAACTTTCCTTCATACAGTCCACACTTCCATTTACAGCCCTTTCCTTATCAGATCTTTGGTTTCATCAACTCACTGCTTTACTGTACTCCCTTCTAAACGTGTTATATTACAAATCCAGCTCTATTTTCGAAATTAGTTGTACTACTACGACCTACGTAGACTAAAAATAAGTTTGATGTTTTCCTTTTCGTTTTTATCTCACCAAAATTGATTTGTCAAATAAATTTTTGTCCAAAACAGCGACTTTGAAGCCATAAAAATTCCAACTATTACTGCAAATGTTTTTTACCAGAATGGTCAGCGGTTTTATTTGCTCCAAAAACTCCAAGTAATCAAAAATGGTGACGTAGTTAGGCGCCTTCTGTCGCCCTAACGGAATGTCAGCCAAAATCAGCTGATTTAGATATTTTTCTACTAATAATTGATGACTCTTTTATTTTACAGCAAAAATGCAAACAATTCAAACCAACATCAACACCAACACCATCAACATGGGCCCACACAACCGCAAGGTCAACACGCAAAGTCGCCGAAATTACGTAAGMAGACGGAGAAAGGAAAGCGTTCATTGTCGAAAACCGATTCGAAGAAGTCCATATCCAATTTGTTGAAAACGAAAGGCAAGGAGACGGTGGAAAAACCCAGCAATAACAGCTGTAGTAACAGCAATTACAGTAACGGTAGTAATACTGGCAACGYCCACAAGGAGGCACCTAGTACTTCAAAGTCAACTTTGAAACCGCCAACAAAAGTAAAATCGGGTAGTTGGAAGCGTTCGGAAAAGCAAATATCCAGTTATAATGGCATTTGCGTTACCGGCAAGAAGTCGAAGTCGCTACGTAAGCGCTCACCCACTTGGTTGAAATTCCCCAATACACCGGTGAARATTGCTGAAAAGGTGACTTATGTGAGTACTGCCGATTCCACATCAGTTTGCCGGCCAGGCACGCTCTATTCGGATGTRCTCTTCGGCGCCGGTTCCTCTTGCCTTGTGAAAATCAAAACACTCACACCACGACGCACTGCGAATACTGCACAGAAGAAGCTCACAAAAGCGCTGCTAAAGTGCAATGGTAATGAGAATGAAGSCGCTTCGGCTAGTGAAACTGAGACGGATCGTGAACACTTTCCCAGTCTAAATGGTGGCGCAGCGTCAGCTTCTACAAGTGCACCACCAGATGGCAGTCCTCAAAAGTGTAACACACCGCTTTCGGCGGTCGGTTCACCTATGTCTACGMCGTTAACATCGAAATCGACGRTCACCAGCACAACGAACGCTAGCAAATCSACGCTCAATGATCCTGCATTGCCGCTAGTTGTCACACTGCCCAAATGCGATGATGACGCCGATGTTGTAATACTCTCCGAAGCGAATGGTGTTGGTGGCACTACTGAGAATGGTTTCAATGATGTTTCGTATGGCAACTACCTGGAGCAACATTTCAAGCAAATGAATGGCACCGCTGCTACAGTGGTGGAGCCAAAGACGTTGGTTACAAATATAAGTGTTGCGGGGAATGACACCTTGGAASGCACAAATCTCGATGCTGKCACCGTCGTACAGGCAGATGTGACCCTAAGCGGTTGCTTTCCACAGATTGCCACAAAACCCTTTACTATTGACATACCGCAGTGGAACTTTCTGGATGCAGATGTCAGCACTACGGACTTCCTATATCAAGACGAACACTACCTAAAGGCGGAAAAAATGGCATTATCGGGTCTGAAGTTAGCACTGGGCAATGGWAGCTCTAATCCGCAGCAAGCCAAGTTCAAATTTTGAGTAAAAATAGCAATACAAAAACTTGTTATAATTTTATTTAGTCTTTACATTTTTATAATAAATAAAAACATAAATGTGTAGCAACTTCTTTACTATACTGGCGCTTTCTACGCTTACGCGGTTATAGCCGGGTAGCTTGATGAATTTTCTTATGCTGGAATCTAGTACTGCAGATAACCATATTTCRGAACCCGGCGAWGTCGATTAGCCTCAACCCATTTAAGAATGYTYCCTCATGGATGCTGAATTACCCGACCATTSTACCAAAGATGCCTTCTTTGCCCACCTCGGCTTAATGTCGCCAAGTACGATTTAGACATCGTTCAATCGCTCATAGAAGCCATCTTTAGTCACATCGTCCATTTTTTCCGTCGGGGCCTTGGTGCAAATCAGCGTTATGTTGAAGAACTTCGCTTTGCTGCGGATTGTAGCTAGACGTTYTTCCACTGGGGTGAATGTCAGGTGGCGATCTCTCACCCCATCACGTATCCTAAATCGAATATGCGCTCCTTTATATGGCCACTGTAGTAAATGCCACAAGGAYCTACTCGTTTCAGTCCTTGTCCTATCCATCGCACTTCTTTGACGGCGTTGATGTCAGTCTTTATATTCACTTCGTCTTGCCGTATCGTTTTCTCGCTGTAGCTCAYCTTCAAACGGATGTTYTTTGGCTACCCAGAGGATACTTAGCCTAAGACCAGAAGTCGTGAGTTGCTTGAGCCGCATGTAAAAGAGTCGTTYCTGGCCACTGCCAAGTAAATGACGCTCAGGGAACTTTCCTCACKTGCGTAAACTTYTTCACATAGAGGATCCACTTTAAAGTTTAATTGATGTCCTAGGCTTCATTGGCAATTGTGGCGTAAGAATATGTCATAGATTGGTTCAAGGGATGTTAGAGTTTATGGAAAATCAAGTTAGACCGAACTTTATATTTTTCAATTTTTCTTTTTTTCTAAATTTCTTTTAAAATTATTTATATGTTTTTAGATTAATTTTATTTTCAAAACAAATTATAACGGTTTTCTAATTTTTTWAAAATTTATTATGTTTAAAAAATTATGTTTTTCATTTCCCGTCGTTTCGACAACCCTGCTTCAAAGAACTGTGAAACTTGTTTGTATTCCCACTCAAATAACTTTATTCACAAAATCACACACACGCTCAATGCGCCTACACTACACTCTATTTTTCTCTCCCACTCTCTCACTACCAGCACACACAAGTACATCTGCAAATGAAAATGATAGGGAAATTCCAGAGTCCACAATGCAACTGAGCGCGCTGGAAATGCAATTAACAGAGAGAACGCATCGCGTAGCAAAGCATAGAACATGATAAAGAGCGAAAATGTGTGAGTGTGAACAAATGGCGAGCGGCTCCGGTAGTGGCGGCCATCGGAAATTCTGGTATAACGCAGTCAGCAGTAGWTGAACGCGTTGAGTGCTTGCGACATTTAGACGTGGTGCGGTCGTATCGAGAAATTGTATGCGGAACAAACGCACCGAGTAATAATAATAAAATAGCTAACACAAGACTACCGAGCAGAAAATTTATAGAAAAGGTAAAAAAAAAAAAAACGTACAAAGCGAATTGAGCTGCGTAACGTGTGTGAATTAGTAATAAAGAATATTGTGGCGAATAGCGTTAATTTATATTAAAAAATATATAACGCAGCGTCTGTGTGTATGTATATACATATGCAATTGCCGAATTACGCGAAAAACGAAAGGCATACTATCTCTGAAATAAACGAAGTGTGGAGTGCGCGGCGGAGCAACATTTGTGCGTGTGAGCAAATCTGTGTGTTGGCGTAGCGGCAGCAGCAGTTAATGTAGGCGCCGTCGCCGCAATATATGTATGTACACTGCGTAAATTCAATAATAGTCAATTTTTTTTTTTTTTACCGTCTGTGGCTTCTCTACCATTTTCATACAGTGCCAGTGTCTTTTCATACAGTTTTAGTTTGGCTGTTTTTGTGTTTTTTGCAATTCAGCTGGTGAGACCAAGTGCGCGAGTTGCCAGCTTGGTTTGATAAATGTCTAAATAAATCWCGTTTGAGCGCAAAGTGTTGTTGTATTGGAAAGTAAAAGAGATAATAATAGAAAAAAGAAAGAATTAACTGTGTTTGGTGCTATACATTTGTTGGCCAACTTTTTTGTTGGCTAAAGCTAAAATGCCGGTGATTAGCGCGCGCCTATGCGTCAAGACAGTGCAACGAATCAGTGGAATTTTACTTGTTTGTGAATGAACGAGCGCCTACCGACTTATGGATTGCCGCAGCTCGCGMGTTTCGGCATACTTATTTGCATGGCTTGAGTGCAACGAAACGCCAACGCGCTCAGCATTTGTAACGCCGTACGCCTCCACAGCGCCATAATATATCTATATATATGTACAACATATTTAAAGAAAAAAAGTGTAACAGCGCGTCTGCAAGTGCTCCACTGTAGGCGGTAAATCGTACTGGGCGTTTGGTCGGTCGGGTGCCAACAACATTGCCATTGTAAAGTGCAGTCATATGCAATGTCTCAAAATGGCTGCATACAAAAAGAAAAGTGTTGTTCGAAGTTTAATTTTGCTATGAAGCAGCAGCAGCTGCAGCTAGCAATGGAAATTAATTAATTAATAAATATGCTCAATTGTCGAGTGCGTGCGTTGGTGCGTCGTGTTGTGTTGCGTTATTCATGTCAATTTATTGTATTTTATTTCTTTGTCTAAGCGCGTTCGTGTGTGTTTTCATTTTATATGTATATATTCCAAGTTTTTGTTTTCTTCTGTCTGAGGGGTTTTGTGCGTGCGCGTGTCTATGTCAACTCCGCAGAGGCTGTGTACCTACGTCGATAACGAAATATGTGTATACTGCGCGTTGTCGCATACCGTTGCGTCTCACGCCATACTCCGCCTTTTCTAACGTGTGCGCCCTAACGTAGACCCGTTGCTTATGGCCTTTGTTTTATTATTATATTCAAGCTATRTTTTTTGTCATATTCCTGTGCAGAATACGGTGTTGTCGTTATAAAAATCCTCGCCTCTGTAAATATTAACGTTATTATATTCAACGTAAATACCGTTGTGGCCCATGTGCTCTTGTGCAGCTTCCGTCACCGTTGTAAAYAACAACTTCATAAGCTAAACAAGCAATTTCCAACTTTTTAATTTCATTTATATTATTATTTTTTATTTTAACGCATTACTTTTGGCGCTTTCTTTTTTATTAGTACTCACCGATCTAAACGGCGTTTTCTCGTTTCCTTTGCCGCATATATACCCATTTSGGCTAAGCGGCGGCCGCTTGTGTCATCGCAATCATCAGCATCATCATCTTCAAGTTCTTCAACGCGTTTTGCTCTGTTTTATATCAAGTTATATATATATTTACTTTTATAGTTGTCTATTATGCTTACACCCTGCACTCCGGTGGCTTTAACTCCACTTAGCCGTTTCCACTACAGCAACTAACCAAGCCGATACGTTCGTTGCTTCGTCGATTTTTTGTTTGTGTTTTCTTACTGGCAAATGTTCAATGTTTTTCTTTTCGACTTCATGGCGGCGGCGGCGGCAGCGCGTACACTTAYGTATGTATGTATTTATGGTGGCCACTTTGATGTGTGCCGACCTGTTCCGTCCATGTTTGCCAGCCTTCCTGCTGATGGTTTAAWTTTCGTATATTGTTTTTATTACATTTAATGAAAAGGGGCCACAACACGCAACGTTCAATGCGTTTATGCGGCAAATGCGTAGGCTTGGTGGATAAACCGGTAGTCGGTGGCTATTTTTTTCGCATAAGAATATGAAATAAGAGAAAATAAC